>NC_136644.1:15667632-15897632 GCF_949748355.1 Melanostigma gelatinosum | reverse complement strand
AACTGTGTGAGAGTATGAGACGGTATGTACATGTTTCTGTATCTGATGGTAACGTCCCATCATTCAGCGCTCAAACACAATCTGTATATCACATGATCTGCAGCGGTTGCCTATGTTAAATGATAAGAGTTGTACTTTTCATGGAAATGAACTTGATCATAATCGTGATAATGCTGATCAGAACCTTGCAGGGCAGACAAACAGTGTGTTATCAGTAGAGTGACAAGTGAAGCTGTCAGACTGCACTCACATCCAGAGTAGATATGATACAATACAGAACATTTGAATTTAAATTATTGGGGCATTTTCATGCAGCCAAGTGACTTCACACACAACAAACATACCGTAGATCTCTTTGTACTGGTTTAATGAAAGGTATGCCAGACATATTGTACATTATGTGAATACATTATTTCTGATCACCATTCACTGAAGCATATGATTGAATAAAAAGGTGAACGGAGCAAAGTTCTGTATCAGGGCACCATATGTTTTGCCCTGTTGGCTGACAGGACCAAGGTGTCCTCTGTAGAGTTTGGCCAGGAGCCACAGGGGCTGGACACAAACAAGAAAGTAGAATGGATAAATTAAAACACATAAATAGATATAATACATACAAAAAAAGATCATGTCATTCATTTAATTCACAATGGTCATTTTCTTTTTCCTTCAATACATATTACTATAAAATACAAATATGTACTAAAAGGGTGCAAAATAACGTTTTGAAACATAGATTTCATGTCCGTTATCTTCTGCATGACTCTGGCGTATAGATACTCAGTTGCCAGTTTAGATACAACCAAAACAGTTCTGCAATCAAACCTAAGGTCATAATGTTGTTGATTGGATTGTTTTAGAGAGCAGTTGATTGAACATAATCATTTTGGACTCTGCAGATTGTGGTGCATTATACTGAGATGTGTTTCTGTCTTTCACTCTACCCTCATTGATTTGAATGGGTTGGACATGATATTAGGCTGTATTAGTGTTAGCTGGGTGTATAAAGTGGCTACTGACTGTACAGTGTGTGTGTGTGTGTGCAGACTGAGCGCCTTGCAATGAAATGCATAAGGGAATTTGATAGAGGATATTTTACAGAGAGCTGTAGCGAGAGTAACATGCAGTCAGAGAGCGTATTTGTGATAAGGAAGATGAGTTTTCTCTGGCAGAAGGCAAGGAGGGATTTTGCTGTTCTGCGCATACCAGGAAGGTAATTTCTCAGTTGGGTCGCCAGAAGTCTCAGTGGTCCCGACTGTGTGAAGTGATTGCCTGGTCAGCACAGGGAAAGGACAGTCAAGCATGTGGCAGTGGCAGAATATGAATAATTGCTTATGTGTGGCTGCTGAAGAACAACCTGGAGGTCTCCAGGGCCAGACAGCATTGAACATGTGCTCTAGCATGCACAGCTGAGCGTTCTTTTGGAGAAAAAAAAAAGAGGTTGACATGGGAGAATGTGAGGAGGTTTAACAAGCAGAGTGTGCAGCCTTCTCAATGGACCAACTGGATGGCATGTGTCAGGAGCAATGAGGGTGTGAGCATGCAGGTTGGAAGTGCAGTGTGGATAATGTCAGACAATCAGTTGTGTAGACTCTCATCAAAAGTCTTCACCTAATCTTATTGTGTCTAGTTGTCGAGGATTTTATGGGAATTATTTTAACAGTGGTATATTTACTTAGGGATGTAAAAAAAACTTGTTAAAGTATGACTGAAACTTATATAGCACAGCATGTTGTGCAATAGAATAGTTAGAAAGTTGTTGATGATCATTTTTTGGACAGTTTGAGAAAATACGCATACAAGTAAACCGTTTTTACAGTTGTCCCCTCAGGTGTGAGCTTTGCTCAAGCTGAATAACTTTCAGAAGCCAATGAAGCTACCCAAATGCATTTTCCAGTGAGGACATTACAGTAAAAGTAAAATTGTTGGTTTTGAAAAGTTACAAAGGTTTGAAATGGAATTCCCCAATTAAAATGTCCTGAACACTATCTGAGAATGCAAACGGTGCATGGTCTGAAGAATGCAGCAGCCCTGAGAAACACCTTACATCTGCAAGAAAACAGTTCTTGAAACAATTGTGACATTTGCGAATATGCTTTCTCACTATGTAAAACAGAGACTAATCTAGTAAAGTGACCTTTCAGTCCATGAGTAAATACCGTGGAGATAAGGGTAGATGCTTCAGAGGACTTGGTGAATTCAGCCTGAAACCAGAATGGCTATTCTGGTTTAGTCAAAGGCAGCATGAAAGCCGTATCTGAAACAATTCCCCTGCAATTATGCAAAGAGATTACATGAATTAACAGGTTTTTGCTAGATTGCTAAAACATGCCTAGCTCCGCTTTATCTTCATCATCACCTTCTTAGCACAGCAGAAGTCGTGTCTTGCAAATGAGTTAACTCTTTATGATTTCACACATTGTTCACACCCTTTTTCAAAACAGTTAACACAGATCTCATAGAGACACAAAACTCTGTTCGATACACTGTGTTAAACAAGATGAAACATATATTCATAGCTGATTGCAATTACTTGCATAATTACAGATATCTAATGCACCTGTGTGAAACTCCTTGGCACAACTCCTTACTCAGTCCTCACCCTATCTAGAAAGATGCCACCTCTGTGTGCTGAGTATTTCTGAGTCTGGGTGAAATTCTTCATTGGCTGTTTGGTGAAGAAAGAATGCAGTATGTCATGGTCCTAGGTTTTGTTCTTGTGTCATGTCTCGTTTTACCTCCTGTTTCATAAGTTAATTAGTCCCTAATGTAACTGCGTGTTCCCTCTTTTCTTTGTCAAGCTCTCTGCTTTGGTTGCTTGTGTCCCTTGTCAGTATTTCTGCCTGTGTTCCTCGTGTTCCTGTGCCTGTGTTCAATCAAAACTGTATAAACTCTTCTAAATTTTTTTTTGATTTTTACATCACAACTTAACAAACACCAAATAAATAGCTCTTCCTCACTGCAAACTGATGTGCGAATATAAAACACTTAGTCATTCATAGCATGCTGTAAATATAAACTGAACACAAATGCAATCTCAATATCCATATACTCGTAAAAGTATATAATAACACTGATCAGACACGATAGAGTAATTCACCGCACCGTAAACTAAATACAGCATATTGCAGTTAGAGTCTTCTAACTCTTTCTCCATCGGGTCTCTATTGTTGTGCACACGAAAGAGCAAACCGTAATCCTTGTTTTTTGAGCGTTCAAGCTCTGATTTCTGGGTGATCTAATTGGTTACAGGTGTGTTCAGAGGAGCATCTAGCCGCAGGTGATTGATAATTGAGAGTTGTATTTCACTGTCAGCGGTTAGCAAACAACACACACAGGCTTGTGGTATTGGATGTCTCATGTAGTTCACCACGTGTAGTTATTTGCCACAAGTGTGCAGACAGTGTGCTTATGGTTCATCATACCTGGTCATGACAGTAATTCAGTAATTGTGCGACACATACACTGTGTCTTGGTAATTGCAACACAAAAAACGTAGTGGAAGTGTGCTTCATAGTCACAATGCTTTTGTGTTTTGGTGTAATGTGCTATAATCCCCACAGGGGGGAGCGCAAACACCAGAACCAAAACAATCTGCAGTATGTTGCCATCAGTTAGTTCATAATATTCAGTGACATGATAAGATTCTCTTCGGCACTCTTCCTAGTCAGTTCTTAATTGTATGCATGTTTATTCCCTGAACATGAATACAAAGAGTCTTTGTATATGCACTGACATGTTTCATGTGACTCTGGCTCTCCAAGCTGCGGATCAAAGGCATCCTGTTAGGTCCCCTGACTTGACACTTAGGACTGGAGAAAGATTTCTGATTGTGGGAAAACAAATGGCGTAATATGTGAATATACACTGAAATGGAAAAGTACAGCTAGATGCATTTAGAAAGCACAAAAGCAGAGTCGTAAAGGTATCGCATACCAGTTCGGAAAGGCAGCTATGTATTTTCTCTCTTTTCTATAATAATTTAAAGGATTTTTTGTGCTTTCTGGGTCACAGAAAAGACAGGGTCACCTTCTCAAAATGTACAGGGAATAATTCAAATGCAACTTACTGGAGTCCATGGTCAGAACATCCATCCATCCATCCATCCACATATCGCTCATCCTGCATCATCTCCCCCCCCTCCTTCTCTCTCTCTCTCTCTCTCTCTCGCTCTCTCTCTCTCTTTGTTCAGCTTCTTTTCCTCTCTTACGCTCGCTCGCTGGCTCTGTAATCAGCTCACTCAGCGATGGCCATTTTGTTTCTGCCTGCCTTATCTCCTGTTTGCAGTTTCCCTCTCTGTCATTATTCTGCTATTAGCTCTTCATCCTGGGGCTAAAACACAGGACTCACACTGACCTTAGACACAGCTATGCTCCAAAACATCTGCTTTGCAAGATAACACACTCAACCCCCCCACACCCTTCTCGTGCTCTCTCTCAAAGACACACGCACATATATATACAGCCATGTTCCAAAGAAATTCACTCGCATACATCTACATATCAAGAAAAATTCAGAAGATCTTCTCACAAGCCAAACGTTTCATTTTACTGAAGAACAGAAGATTATAAGAAAATCCAATTGAAGATTTAGACACACCTGAGTCTTTCTCGAGTTCAGTTCTTCTCACATCATGATGGAAACTGATTATTATTGTAAAACTCTATTATTTCTAACATTGTAATTTAACGCCCGCAATACTGTTTGATTGACACCCATACCATTAAAATATGTTAAATTTAGCTGCAGAGAGAGAGAGAGAGAGAGAGAGAGAGAGAGAGAGATCCCACAAGGCCAAACGGAAGCCGCTGTTCACATACATACATGAACAAGGCCCCTAAACTCCAATGAAGGAAAATCTTACTGCAAACAACATACAGAGGGCCCATTTTTCACAGATGATTTTCTGGCGTCACAGTGGAAAAAGAACATGTACAACTAACAGTGGAATTGCATTGAGCATCTTCAGTAGATCCTTTTCATGGCAGACATTCTGACAGAACTGGTTATTCATTATAACATTGATTATAACATTGATGAAAGCCAGTTCAAGTGTTTGGTATTGAACATGCTGGCTCACTGGAGAGGCCTCTTGGGACACTAAATATATATATATATATATATATATATATATCTCCTATTGTATTGTAAAGTACAGAGTGGCACTCTCATAAACTGCGATGATGAGATTGTCTGTGCAGCTTTTTTTAAATTACGCACCCTAATTCTTGCTCGATGGATTTTCAACTCCCTTCTGCCCCCTCAGCTCACCTCCCTCTTTCCTCTCATTTCCTCCCTCCCACCGTCTCAGTGATCAGGTGCACAGCAACAGAGTCACTGGGCTGTAAAATCTCAGCTCCTTGAGACACGTTCCATGTCTATCCTGTCCAAATACACACACATAGGCGTACACACTTTTTGTCCTATTTTTCTTCAACTCCTTCCTTTCTACACCTCTACTTTCTCATCTGTTCTCTCCGCTCGTGTAGAGATTGAGTCAACATTGTGTGATCGCAAATTGACTCACAGGAGAAAAAAATAAAAATCAAATGACAGTGGAATGAAAAATCTATGAAGAGTTTCTTAGGCTGGAAAAGAAGTCTGTGTGTGTGTGTGTGTGTGTGTGTGTGTGTGTGTGTGTGTGTGTGTGTGTGTCCTGCATATGTCTCTGACCACATCTACATCTTTAATGTCTGAGACTGAATAATGTATGAACCCCTGGGCTGGAAGACACACACACACACTCACACACCTACACATACGCAAAACACCTCTTTTACTGCTTCCATCTGCGCAAATGTCACAAGCTAACAATAAGCCATAAAGAATGGCTGTGTCATCCACAGTCCTGCACACCGCCATCATCGCAACTATCTTGTCATAACCAAAAGTAGATCACCTCGTGTTGATCCGAGAGAACAAAGCGTGCTTCAAAGACGAGGCGCTTCCAACCACAATAGCATCTCTACACCAGTTTCCTGTTTATATGTTGCTCACTTCCTCTTGGGGTAAACACAGAACTCGCATCAAAACATTGTTTTTCACCTGTCTGTACACGTGTGTGCTCATGCAGTTGACCATTTAGCATCTCAGTGGCGCACGCCCCACGATACACTCTCGTGTGTCTCTCTGATCCAGTCATGCATGCTTCATAGCTCTAATTTGACTTTCAAATAGCTGCACCCTGTCATCTTTTCCACATGCCCACACACACTTTTTTCCACAGCCTCTTATGAAGATAAGGATGTGAAGGATGAGGTCAAGGTTGGTTTCTACAGCAACTGTGCATAACAATGCCTTGACCCACCTGACCATGAGGCTTCTCTGTAAAGAGCCTGCAAATAATATCAATACTCTCTAACTTGCTCGCCCTCATGTTTGCAAAGTTTTTGCTCTTTTGTTCCCAAATCGTTCTCTTCTCTGTCCACCTCTTTATCTTGTTCACTTGTTCAGTGTGAATCATATGCTGTGGCCCTTTACAGCAACTGTGTTTCAGTGTAGTTGACCAGCTCGAACAACATGAAGGATTATCTTTTCGAAGAATATTCCTCCAGTAGAGTTCAGACACTTGTAGAAGCCATATGGAAGCTGTTCTGGCTGGTGGTGGCTCAACACCTCACTAAGTTGTTGTTTTTTTCCTTTCATTTGTCACCCATCTGTTTGTCTGTATGCCGTTGTGACAAAGCTGTGGCAGTTGTTGTGGTATCCTGTTTGTGTTCGGTGTTAGCCTGAAACATGTGCACTAACTACAAATGCCCCCCCCCCCCTCCCTCCTTGAAACACCTTCAATCACACATAACCACTGTGAGAGAGAATGTCTCATGGGCTTTGTCCTAGAAAGGACTATACTGCACTGACAGAGGGCGGTTCCACTCGCCTCCACAAACCATACAGAGAGGACCATTTACGTGCATTTCTTATGGAGGCTGTGTTATCTTGTAGCATCAATTTATAGACCTGAACTAACCTCTGCCAGGAATGTGAGTGGAACGTCACGAGTCACTATATGAACAAGCCTGTGAGCCTCTCATGTGAGCAGAAACATGGGACAAGTGAAGGACACAGACACACAAACAACAGACATACAAACAGACTCCAATCTTTTTATTTGTATCTGTTTTTGTTTGTTTTACATGCTATCAGTAAAACTCGATCTCTGTTGCCCTGATATCAACCAATTATACTTTATCATAGCATTGCCCAACGTGTTTTGCACAAAATGTAATCAGTGGAAGACACTTTTGCGGCGGCCTGATAACAGCCCACAGTGAGCCATCATGACTGTTTCCTCCGCACTGACGAGAGGAAGAGAACGAAAAGAGCGACAGAGCGCAGGGCCCGCGCGCACGGTGCCATGCGCGTTCCCGTTTTCTGCTGCGCACAGTCAGCCGGTGCAGCGAGAGAGAGAGAGAGAGAGAGAGAGAGAGAGAGAGAGAGAGAGAGAGAGAGAGAGAGAGAGAGAGAGAGAGAGAGAGAGAGAGAGAGAGAGAGAGAGAGAGCTGTTATTACTCGTGACAGAAAACGGCAGCGAGCACATACAGTCTGGATAGCAGCTGATGCGACAAGGTAGGAGAAACAAAACACCTCCGCATCATTGCATCTAGTGTTGACGACCTGCGTTCATCGTTGATGTGATGTTTCCTCCAGCCTGATCTGATGTCCTCCCTCCGTGCTGTTGTTGTGTGTCCGCAGATGCTGAGCGTCGCCGTGCTGTGTCTGTGTGCCGTCGCCTTCGGACACGTCTCCGCCCGCTCCGACAGCGGCAATTTTTTGGATGATAAGTGGCTCGCTGGGAGATGGGATAAATTCAGAGATGTAAGTCTGGCTTACATTGTCAACTCCGTTTCTGCTCATCATCTAATTTACACTCACCCGACTCCCCCCTTTTCTCCCTCATCGGTTTGTGATCATGCGCTCCTCGTTTTCTCGTTGTGTCTAAACCCACGTTCGTCACCCGCGCCACCGAGACAGTAAATACAGTAACGGTACTGGGAAGGTCCTCTCCTGTGAGCGTGCTATCAGTCCCCGTTTAGCAGAGATAGCCAAGGCCTCTGCGAAACATACATGCATAGCCTAGCTGTCCAAGGGGGTCCACTGAGTCACAGAAAGGGGCCTAATTATGGGCAGGTTTAGGGAGGGGGGTCCGCAGCATGAGGCCTGGATGTGCTTTTTGTTAGTAATACACCTGCCACAAGGTTGTGGCAACAAACCAGACTCTGTCCCTTCCAAGGATCCCAAACAACAACGTGTGCTGCCGGATGACACCTTGCCTTAATACACAACAATACCTGATTGTACATTGTTTGAAATATAGCTCCGGTTTTGTTGATGCCATATATGTTACAGGAAGAAAGTGCCGTTTTTTTTGACAGTTTGAAAATATCTATCATGAAAAAAAGTGATGCCTGTCCTTAGACTCATTCAAATATGTCAGAGTGAAGCCAGCCTTCACTGGTCTAAGAACCAATTTTGTCCAGGTTGCTGCAAATAATAATTGAAACACAAATATAATACATCATATCAAACTATGTTTTTAGCTGTAGATCACAGATAATAGACCGGACATCTCTACTTGTATAATGGATATCACAAATTACAGAATTCAATGTAAAAGGACTGTTTAAGTCATTCCGTATAACATCACAAGGTCTCAGGTGGATTGTAGTTGTCAGAAGGATATCTTGCCTCTAACTACAGATTACAGTAAATGGAAAGCAGTGATTTGTACATGCTCGCACTTGCACTCACTCACTCACTCAAGCAGACACACACACACATAGCTGCATGCTGCACACATGCATGCATGTTTTCCTGAAATTGAAGCCCTTGAAACAGTCCTTGTCAGATGAATAAAACCAAGCAGGAGCAACTTTCTCTTTCATTTCCAAAGAAAAGGGCAGGTGCTGTTTCTTTTAGACATGTTTTACCTTGTTACAGGCTTTTTCTATCTTTCATTTGACCTACCTATGTATCACACTTATTGTAAGCGTGTGAACCCAGCGGCTCAGGTGGTGGACCCATGTGACTCACGCATGTCCAACTGTTGAGCAGGATGTAGATTATGCAAATATGGCGTTGGGACCAAATGCTAGAGAGGAAATGTGCTTGGCCATGTGCTGTATGTAAGATGATTGGAACTCTTAGAGACAGAGTTAAGAGAGCGAGGGGGAGAGAGAGAGGTGATTGTGTTAATTCAAACAACGGTCTATAAATACCCCCAATGACATTGCAAGGATAATTAATTAACCTTACCCATTCCAAATGGAACGAAAAAGACATAGATAGAAAGGAAGTGTATGGCGGTGGACTGAAGGCTCTCTGTGCATTCTCAACTGTGTTTTAACCTTGAGGCTACAGGCATCAGAGATAGAAATGGTGCACAAAAGCATTATGTCCTCTGTATAGATGTGCAAGCCTGTTATTTCCTGTTCAGTGATATGTCCTAGATTGACGATGTGTCACTGTGTGATTTTGCATTCAGGACTTCTCTTTCTCTTTCTTTATCACTGCTGATACAAACGTTTTCAACGAAATAACTAAGAAGAAGTGACTGTTAGTCTTGGCAAGCTTATTTAGCTTTCTCTTTGTATGTTTGTTACTAATTAAACTTGCATCACCACTATGTTTCCAGTGGTACACAGGTCATAAACCCTGTACAGATATGGGCCCATCAAAGCATTTATTTTTGATGATCTTACTTTTGGGCCTATGGTACATATAGTGAATATATAGATCATGTTAATTGTACTTCGGACATAATGGTCTGTATATAAATGTATTTTCAATGTGTGGATGGATTGACATGCTTGATTACACCCTAAAAAAACATTTTTTAATAATTGGAGCTGTTTGCTGCTGCTCTTTGTAAGTGCAAACGTAGCTTAGTTTTAAAGTCACAGTTTCCTAAGCGGGGATTTACGCGTCACAAACTAACAGGTTACACCACAGAATCTAGTTCATATAACAAATTTCAAAAAATATGTATCCATGCTAGGTTTATGCCAATAACTAAAATCATCAAATCATTTCAGTTAGCTTAGCTTTATGTAATGTGTCCTTCTGACTGTTAATTGTATAAATATGACTAACCAGGAAACATATTTATTCATGTGTGTCTGAAAAAAGTCATCCCTACATAGAGTGATGCTGGAATGAGCCTTGAAACACGGAAATCAGTTCGCAGATTTGCACTTTTGGTTCCCTCGTCCTGAAGTCAATGGGTTTTTTGAATGGGTTATTGGTAAGATGCCTGAAATGTGCTTTGTGGTTAACCCAAGATTTTAAAGTTTCGAAATAAAATACGAGAATTTTGAAGCACTTTAGTGTCTTAAAAAAGGCGCCCGTGAACAAGTTGCTAATGAAACGACATCACGCCGACTACTCAGCCTTTGTAGTTTGTTTATAGCCTAACATCGGCTTTTTACTTCTGACGATTGCATTTGCACTTCATAAATCAAAATCATGAAAGTGGTGTTCATCTTTGAAGATTATCTTGCTGAAAAATGCAAATATCATGAATGTCTGTTTGTCTAAGAGCTTATTTTCTGCAATAATTCAAAATCCAATGGAAAAATCCCATTGTCTTTTTGTCGAGGGAACCAGTGCCATGCTAACTGCTGGTGTTGTCCTTCACAAATTCACCAAACCTGTCGCACTCTATTTTACAAAGACTGATTTTTGGAAGTCACAACTTGCTCTAGAAACTTCCTGTTTACATTGCTAATTATTTTTGATTGGACAACGCTACAAATGTTTCTTAGCAGCATATGTATAACTACAGTCTCTTCTAGCTATGGTATTCCTAACATTTAGTAAATCACTAGCTAGTAGGCTAGCTCAACAAGAACTTTACAAAACTGGTTACCCAAATCCTGTTGCTGACTGACCTCAAGACTAATCTATAATGTAAATAATTATCATGACGGTAGTTTGGGTGTTTTAGTTTGGGATGCAACTCTTTACTTGCACTCAAAGCTGTTAGTACCATCTTAATCCCACTATCAAATAAGCACAGTTGTCATACACTTTGCCTTTCTATCAGAAATGCAAATGTTATACTGGTACTCCATGCCAAACTTTGCTTTGCTGTGATTTCAATTTTACATGTTAGGCATGTACTTTCACTTTCATCTTTCAGCGAGAACCATAAGTGGGTCTCCTGCACTAGATAGGAACTCGGCCGCTGATTTACTGTACGTCCTTTTAAGATGTCTGGAGAGGCCTGGGGCTCTCTTTGCTGCACTGGTGCCATCTCAAGTTCTTCAGACATCCTGTTCCCTTTTTAGGGCCCTTGGCTTATTCACAGCACTGCCACACAGTAAAAAAGATAAGCTGAGGAGGAAGATATGCTTAACGATGTAAGGAAATACACAATGAAGGGTGTGTGATGAAGAGCATGATGCTTAAATGTGCAGTGCAGGAGTAAATTGTTTTGACCAGCCTCATTAGAGCAGATTACACCTTTCCATCCTCTCCTCTCCTTTCTCTCTCTCTCTCTCGCTCTCTGTTTTTACTGTGCGTGTCTGTTCTGTGTTGTTTGTGTTGAGGAGGGTGAATGATGTAGGGAAGGTACAGAGCTTCAGGCCTTTTCCACTTCAAAGTACCTCAGTGTGTATTTGGGTGTGCATGTGACAAGCTTGAGCAAGACATGCAGAGCCAGTAGAGTGAAAACATGCACATATTTCTCCTGTTGGATGTTAGAGGTAGGCAGCAACGAGACAGTGAAGGTAAGGAAGTCATAGGACGCAATTACCGGTAGTAGCAATGATGTGTGGAAATCTTTAGTAAAGGTGAGAAAAGTATTATTATCTACAGACTTGTTTCTATAATAGTATCAGAATGCACACAAGCAAATTAGGATGTTAGCCAACAGAACAAACACACTATTGTGTCTATGTGTGTTTGTGCACATGAGGAGAGAGAGACTGTTATAACTGCAAGGGTGAGAGAGGAAAAGAGGTGGAAAGAGATGGAGAGATAAATGGTGAGATGGAGAGATAAATTGAAAAGTGGCTATTTTTAGCGTATACTCAGGAGGCCATTAGTTCTATTGTTGAATTTTGGGTTTTCTGTGTTTTTTGGAAAGTGGGTGGTTGCTTGCTTGCACAGTGAAGGGCATTCATCCAGTTATTTGATGTTTTGCAGTGCTGACAGATTCTGGCACTACAGCCAGTGCTGTGGTGATAAGTTCATTCGCTTATGCGTGCGTCTGGACGTGTATATGTGTGTGTGTGTTTTTCTGTATTTACGCGTGTGTTCCCTTGCATGCTTCTGTTGATTCCATTAAGGAATCAGACCGCAAGCACTTTTGTTGTCTTGACTGGTCGAGAGGGCTTGGCCCCCATAATGCAATGTTCTCATGATTCAGTCTCAATGGTCTGCAGTGCTAGAGGGGAACATAAACAAAAGGCTTGGCTTTATGTTTGCTAACCTGTCAGTATGTGGGTTTTCTTCATATTTTGATGTTCAAGTAGGCTACTGTGCGTAATTCTAAACATAAGAAACAGACCACTCTCTTCACGTAGCATGGACCTTTTTAGAAGTGGAAGATGAGAGAGAAGTGAATGAGTAATGAAGAGTCTGCGGTGAAGATGCAGAGGGTCATAAAGGGCCAGCAGTGAAGGACAAGGGGGAGAAATGAAAAAGAGCTGAAAAAGCCAGAGTTGACCATGTTCACCTGCAGCGCAAGGACGTGATACTGAAGGAGACTTGCCGAAGGGTTATGTCCTGCTTTTTGAAAAATAACTAAGGCCTTGTAGCAAACAGTGTCGAAGTATAAGAGTTTTCGCACCATACATGCACTGTACACACAGACACGTACACAATTCCACTGCACTGCTAAAATAAAATCGAATTATATTACTTTGGGTTCAACAACAGTTAATATTTGCGGGGAAAAAAGCTTGTTTCCGCCATGGGTGACAATACAGGAAACATCACTGAAACTGCATCGCTCACAAAACAATCGTGGCATACAAGTCTAAGGCTTCCTGAAAACCAAATGTTCAGCCTGTTAAAAAAAATGTTTGCAAAAGTACAATGATGTACTGCAGGAAGTTAATCTATTCAACCACGCTTCAGCCTGCATTGAATGTTTCTTACATTACTGCTAACTTGTCAAGCCTTGAAACCTAAAATCAACCATTTATACCAAAGACAATCTGAAGTAGCACAGAACCGCATAGCCAGCTGTAGTACTGCACCTTCCTAAAACATACCAAACGACTCACCGAGGACTCCTCTCTGCCACTCATCCTTTAACCTGCACAAACTCCCTCGATCACTTATTGCCCTGAAAATACTGAAACCGTGAACTTGGTTCAGTGCCACAACTGCAGCTGTCACTGTAAATGTTTAATGGATGTACCTTACATTAGTGTCTTTTCAATGAATTTTGATTTACAAAAATGAAATAAGGGCCTTTTCTAAAGCATTTAGCGTCATTATTCTTCAGCAAGTATCATGAGTTATAACTGCTTTATGATTGTTTTTATAGCCCGCTTATCATCCGTCTCCTGTAGGAAATATAACAATGGTACAGTAAATCTGCTCTGTACGTGAGAGGTAGATGTGTCCATAGAAATGTGCACCAAAGAAAAATTGAGCTTTGGGAGAGAACTCTTACTCACTGCTGTTTAGGTCACAGGTCAGAATTTCACTCTTTAATTGTATTTTAAACATTCTATTGGTGGAGATTTGCACAACATTGAAACGTGCAAATGTTCAATATGGAGCTGTACTGCGCTCGGCTACACTGTGGGATTTACGCTGATAAGATGTTATTGTTTTCCCTATTTCCCTCCGTTCCTATATTTGTTCTGGCATGTCGTTTTGAATGAGTCACACACACATATACACACACACATGTGTGTGCAGAACAGGTAATCATTGTGACAGAATGAGAGAGAAGTGCAGTGTTGGGTTTGAAAGAATGCCCCAGAGAAGGAACTGAGAGTAATGAGTTTTCTGAACTCGGACGGAGTCAAACGGCACGCAGCTCACTATTTCTTAAGCTCCTTTGCATTTGCATCATGAGCCAGCACCCCAGGGTGTGTCTCCTACTTGTCCTATTAAAAGCAGGCAAATCACACACCTCCATGCAATCCTTATTCAGACTGCTGAAACACATCCAGAAACAGTTTGAGCCATTTGATTCAATCGAGGAAGGTTGTTAAAAACAGTTCATTTTAAAACCAATTTTCATGACCTAAACCAAAACTTTAAGATGTTTATATTCCTTTCACATCTTTAAACTGTTGGGCCTGTTTGGTGTGACATCCTCTCTCTCTATAGTAGTGCCACATAATGGTAAACAAACAAAATTCCATGAGCCGCTGTTAAGGTCATTATAAGCAGCTCATGCACACATTCGGGACACTTGTTATGTTAAATAAATGCCTGCTCTGTGTTTGTACATGATGGTGTGTTGGTGTGTGTTGCCTAGATTTCCATGAGTTGATTTCAATATGCAAATCTTTCACTCAAAAAGACAAATCTAATCAAAATCAATTCCTTATTCTCTTTCTCTCTCTGTAATGCTTTCTCCTTAAGGAAGTGGAGGTTTGTATGACTGCTTAATAGTCTGGTATTTGTCATGTAAAATTCATTCCAGATGTCATTTGAACAATATTTTTACTATTGTATTTGTTGTTTTATCCTTTTGCAGGAGCCTGGAACATGGACTCCATCCAAGCCCTTCGATCAAGGTGGGTGTGAGAGCCGCGAGTGGTTGTGCTGTTGGCTTTGAGATAAAACAAAAAAACACAAGAAAGGACAAAAACAACTGATACCTCTTCCACAGCAAAAAAACCACAAAATCTTTAAATTGGGAATTTTCTTGATAAAAAGCATTACATTAAAATATTGAATCTGCATATGGATGTGTATCTTGATGTATTTGTGGAGAAGGCCCACATAAAATGAAGAAGGAATATATAAAGTAAAAATACAAGTGAGTCCCACTTATTGTCATTAAGTTCTGGCTACTTAGATGTATTATGTTACTGTAACGCCACCCATTGGTAAAATGCCATCAAATGTTGCAGGATTGCTCAAAGTCAAAGTATGTACTCAAGACGCATGGCAGTATCTATCACCCAAATATGTAACATGAAGAAGAAATTAGAAAAATACAATCGTAAAAGATATTATTGAGTTATTGAGTCACACATGGTCACGCTCTTCCCTCCAAAAACAAATCACTTGTTGCTTGGAACATGGCCTAATTTAAATGTTTTTTTTAAAATGTGTTTGGTATTTTTAAAATATCTTCCTAACTAACAGATAGACAAACAATTAAGAGCAACAACAAAACCTTGGTGGCGGTAACTGTCCTCACAGCATTTCAGATGCATTCGATTCATCTTAAACCATCATGTTTCTTAGTTGAATTGCGTCTGTTCCTCTTGATTTAGACCCTAAAATAAAATACATTTTCGAGCTGGAAACTTTACAGCGACCAATTGGCCCTGTGTGTGTAAAGAACATCTCATGTACTTTTTAATAATTCAAATTATAATTTATCTAACAATCGAATTGGTGTTTGTATATGACTGTGTGCTATCTCTAATCTATCCCCATTTTTTCAACCTGTAAATGTATGTCGCTACAGTGAAAAAGGATGAATTTCTGTTCTTTGATTATCTCATTTCCCATTGAGTTACCGATGGCCATAAACTCATACACATCATGACATGAACACATTCACTCTCACTTATCACTGTAACCCTAAACACACACACACCTACACATCCACACACACACACATCCACAGACACACACAGACATGTCAAAGAAACAAAAGCATTAGATGAATCGTTGGAGGATGGAGGCAGGATAATCTGCTAAAGTTGACCAGGGATTACAGTCAGGTTCTTTCGAGCAGACGTCATCAACAAACTGTTCTGAGATCAGCAGAGGGCCTTAGATCCTGCGCCATCGTGGTCAGCTAAAGGCTGACAAGCGGTCAGAAACAGCAAGCTTGTCTTACTCTTTACTCTTTATCAGCGTCAGACTCGGATCTAAAATCAGCTCTCAAAGCCAGATATAGCACTCAGCTGTGAGATCTGATACCAGATCAGTTTTAGGATGTCAGAAAGAGCACACAGGACTGATGCTCAGTGCAGGCTGTTGTAAGGTCAGAAGTAGCCTATTACCAGTTCCATCTGTTTTTAGTCGTAAGGATACTTAGTGGTATTATCGCTTGCAGTTCAGCGTGAGAGAGACATTGCCAGTAAGTGAAGAGGCGAGAATTATCCCACATACAGATCGTTTACAGTACACCTATCCTCACAGCATGAATCTGTAAAAATGAAAAGGAAGTACATGGTTTAGCCAGGAATCGTTGATCTAGGATTTCAGAGAACAAAAGGGAAATGTATCCTTGGGATGTTTTCTCTGTTCATGCTCATGAGCTTAGTCTTTCTAGAAAGCATTTTCTGTGGAGAGGCCGTGTTTGGGTTGCAGACACATAGACGACACGCATATAACACTGAAAAGAGTTCTCATTCCATTTCTCTGTTCTGTGTTTTCTAGGCCTGGATCCAGCCAAAGACCCCTGTCTTAAGATCAAGTGCAGTCGCCACAAGGTGTGTGTGGCCGAGGATTATAAAACTGCCACTTGTGTCAGCCAGAGGAGAGTTAGGTAAGAACACACACACATACACTCTCTCACACACGCACACTTGCTCTTTTAAACAGGCCGAAGTCTCAGAGATGTCCTTTAAATTTGCATTCAGATGTGAATTCAGAAGATGAAACACGAATGACAGTGGATTACGAGCAAATCAAATCTCTTTATTACTTCTCATCTCTTTTCTCTTCAATCGTTTTTTTTTCTGTCACTTGTTTACACGGCATAATAAGCAACATCACCAGAGCGGGTGGCTGGCTTTCTATTTGTCCAGCCTGCCCACTGGTTGCCCGGCTCTCTTGTGACTGTTGTGCGACATTACTGTTTAGTCCAATTACCCCAGCACTGGCACTGCTTTACAACGGACACAAAGTCCTGCCAAGTGATATGAATGGACTTTGTACGTGTGTGCGTGTGTGTGTGTGTGTGTCTGTCTGGGACACTGCAGACTGGACAGAGGACAGTAACGCCACACTGACCTCATTTCCCATTCTTAGCAGAAACACAATTACCACTGCACAGTGCCGGCAAATGAGAAAATAATCCAAATCCTTGTCTCGCTTCTGAAATTGATGTAAGAACAAGAAAATACACCATGGATGCAGAATGCTCAGAAAACATTCGTTTTGGATGAAGTAGGGAATATAAACAGGGCAATGATGCATCATTTGAAATATTTTTCATACGCAGACGGTCAGATTGTTTCGTGCTTGTGTGTGTGTAAGATAAGTATTTTGAATCTCCTCTCTAGTTTTAAAGATGCCAGTTTGTACCAGAGTCCAGGCTCGAAGTGCAAACCTTGCCCTGTGGTTCACCCCTCCCCTGTTTGTGGAACTGACGGCCACTCCTACTCCACCAAGGTAACCGCACACACAATGTATCTCCCATAAGAGACATATGAGCACAAGTTTATTTTCATTTCCTCTTGATGAGACACACATCCTGATCTTACTTCCTCTTCTGTCTCGTCCCCTCTGTCTCTGTCGCTCCCGCTCAGTGTAAGTTAGACTACCAGGCATGCATCACAGGAAAGAAGATTGCTGTGAAGTGTTCTGGCATGTGTCCTTGCCCCTCCCAGCCTGAGCCGAGCTCTGCAGAGAAGAAAGGTAAACAGTTCTGCACACATGGCTGCACACCGTAAGCTGGGATGCATTGCAGGATAAACAGTAAATTCTCCTCAATTAAAAAGTCTTCCATGGCGTCCAAGCCCTTTTATAGCCCCTTCTTGACAAGCTAAACCCTTCTGCCCCGATGAAGTGACACTGAATCCCGACAAGTTTCAGGGAAGCTGTGCTCCAGCTGACCCTGACTTCCCACTTCCATAAGGGA
The DNA here is from genome assembly GCF_949748355.1 of Melanostigma gelatinosum. NCBI lineage: Eukaryota > Metazoa > Chordata > Actinopteri > Perciformes > Zoarcidae > Melanostigma > Melanostigma gelatinosum. Next base: position 15,879,673 of record NC_136644.1, on the reverse strand, counting down.
CTAAGGGGACAGTAAAGCATCTCTTTATCACTATTCATCATTAGTGTTGACCTTTTTTAGTGTGCAGTGAGTCGGACCTGAAGGAGGTGGTGAATCGTCTGAGAGACTGGTTCAGGGTGCTGCATGAGAATGGCAACCACAAGAGACTCAAGATCCAGAAGCCAGAGAAAAACAGTGAGTCATGTGGTGTAGACAAAGCAGAGGAACCAGAAGATACGCAACATTTCTTCATTCATTGGTACACTGGATACCTGGCTGCCTCTCTGTCATTTGTAACCTTTTTCCCCACAGAGTTCGAGGTTGGGGCGTCACCTATTTGTAAGGACCCTCTGGGCTGGATGTTCTCCCGACTGGACACAAACTTTGATTTCCAGCTGGATCAATCGGAGATCAAGAGCCTCTACCTGGACAGGAACGAGCCGTGCTCTGACGCGTTCTTCAAATCCTGCGATACACATACGGATAAAGTTATAACCAGCTCTGAGTGGTGCACATGCTTCCAGAGGTACACAGGTACGTTATCTCCATGCACTGACATGCAACACCTAAAATGCATTCACACCTGGATAAGTTATTCCTCTTCAGCCTCTGTATCTTGTGACATTAGAAGCGAAGCTCTGATTTCAAGCAACAATTGGGTCTTATTTTCATACTTTTCCTATATTATAAGAAACATGCAACTACCCTACAGCAAGTAAATTACTCCTCACAATTTGACTGTTTGTTGTAAATATCCATCACAATAGAACAACTTTTAGGTTTAACTTTGACCTACTATTTGTATTGTAGTTGTGCTCATACACAGTTTGTCTATGCAATAAGGGATGATTAACAACATGCACTTTGAAATCTGAATATAGTGGTGGCTTTTTTTAACCTGTTCGATCGCCTTGTCACTCGTGTCCATTGCCCCTTCATCCTTTGTTGTTGCTTCCCAAGCTCAGCAGTTACTTTGGTTCATTGCACATTGTTCTGATAACTAATAGAAATGATGCTCAAAGCTATAAAAACAAGATCCAAAGTTGTAGTAACCGGAGGTTTTCTCTAATTTCTAAACTAACTTAACTACGATCGGACACCTTCCATTCAATCAGAATGACATAGTCTTCTTTGATGTGTACAGAATACATTATTGTACTCTGGATGATACAAGGAAATGAAAAACACTGCATTAGAATGCTGTTGGATTCGAGAAAGGACGAATATTTTTGTTGTTTTTGGTCACAATGAAACTGTACAGATGGGTCAACGGGGCTGCACTTATAAAAGCAAAGACAGCTGGGTAACAAACAACTCGACGAAAGCAAAAAGTACACAAAGGAAGCAAAGTTCACTCAAACAGATGCATCCCTAGAAAAGCAGACTTCTGCACTTTGTTACCAGCCTCCTGTGTCTCTCCCTTTCAGATTCCCCTTGTAAAGCAGAGCTGTCCAGTATCAACAAAAAGCAAGCGGGGAAGAAACTGCTTGGTGAGACCCACACACACACACACACACACTCAAATACACACACAAACAGTGTGTTACCCTGATTCATTGTGTGTGTCTGTGTGTTTTGGCTTGTAGGTCAGTACCTGCCATCCTGTGATGAGGAAGGTTACTACAGGTCCCACCAGTGTCACAGCAGCAGCGGCCAGTGCTGGTGTGTAGATCACTATGGCAACGAGGTGGCCAGCTCCCGCACCCATGGCCCTGTAAACTGCGGTAGGCAAATAGTGTGTCACGTTTCAGTGCAAGTAAACAAAGAGATGCCGTGTTATTTGCAGTCGAGGCATCATGGAGGGAATAATTCATAGATGTGTGGCAACACTTAATTTCCCTTTTTTATATTGCATGAAATCTGTCAGTAGCCACAATGTATTTGTATAAACATAAAACTGTTGTAGGAATAGATTGACAGGCTTGAGATATTAGGCATATTCGCTTGCTTGCCAAGAGTTAAATGACAAGATTACCACTCTCATATCTGTCCGTTCAATTTAAGATAAAGTTAGTTAATCTGAGCAAAATAACTGGAAACAGGAAGCCTGGCTCTCTGCAAAGGTAACAAAATACACCTACCAACACCTCTAAAGCACACATTTCTTATTTTATTCCAAAGAAACAATGTGTGTAAAAATCACAAGTTGTGGTTTAACTGCGTTCATGTACTTCTTGGCTGGGTAACTTCCTGGAGCGTTGTCCTTGTCCATGAGATTGCCAGGCTAGGTTGCCTTACATTGAGCTAAAGTAACTGGCTAATATTGACTGCGCAGACATGCAAGTGGTGTCAGTCTTCTGTTATAACCATCTACCACTTATTTCCCAAAACAATTCCTTTAACGGTAAGATTTGGTACATTTCTCTAGGCGTGATTCTGGAGTCTTCTGGAGACCTTGGCAGCGGAGACTCGCTGTTCACCGATGATGATGAAGATTCCTTTGTTCTCAACGACCAGGCCGGGATGGACGACGAGGACGACGAAGACGAGGATGATGATGACGACAACGACGAGTATCTGTCGTAATTTCAAAAAAAGAAAAGAAAAAAAAGAAAACTGTTTGTTTGGTCAAACTGCACGTTTCTAGGTGACTCCCCAGGCAGATACTTAATCGTACTAACAGCCTATGGACTACTCTGTGTATTGTTTGTTCATCAGTTAAAAAAAAAAATCAATTCCTGGCAAACGTTTATGATTTCTCCTCCTCTCTAAGTATAAAAAATGATTGGTTAATGGCACTTGCGTGTCAGCCAACCAGAGAACATGACCAGGACTAATCCACAACCAATCCAGTGTTTTGGATTTGGGCATACGTGCAAAGACCTCTCCCTTCTTTGGACAGTCCATGTCTTATAGTGTGTCCTGTCCTTGTGCAGCACTCTGATGCCTAAGTCTGTTGATGCCTGAGGCCCAATGTTAAAGAGATTTCCCCTTCTTCGTTCCATCATCCTCTTCCTCCCAACCCTTTTACTCCTTATTAAATGTTCCTGGTGGGATGTTGATGATGTAGATAAGAGAATATTGCACTCTTTAGGTTTCTTTTGATCTTGATTCATAATCGTGACTGTAACTGTGTGGAAAAACAAGATAAGAGTTAGACATGCTTCATTAGGAGAATTAAGGCAAAAAAACAACAACAACCACAGCGTGAGTTGGATAACAATCAGAACCGACATGCTAGCTGTTTTCACAGAGACACAAATCAAGTCAAATCATCTCCAAGGCTCAGCAACAAGGAAAGACAAATTACTGCTTGGCCGGTGGTGGTAGGGGGAGAAAATGTTATTGTTATCTATTTTTCTAATCCATTGTTGGGGGAATACAGATGATGAAACAGATTTGTCGCAGCATGTCTAATGCTTCGTGATGTTGTTTCAGTCTGTAGAACCAGAGGCTAAACCTTTGTGGGACTCAAAACATAATGGAGCTTGAGGGAGAAAATGCCCCTCAAGCGTGTACAGATGAAACTGCACTTGCATAGTTAAATAAACTGCTTGAGACACAAGTCTGTGTGATTTAAAAAAAAAATATTTACTGTCCTTTAATACGTCAGTGAGCTAAAACGAAACCTCACAGCTCAGAAGTGGAGTTGATGTTTTAAATGTTACGTTATTTGAGCACACTGTTTAACAGACTCTCTTTCAAGGTAATAAAGCCACAGAGCCACGCAGACCTGTTGACAAATGTCTGGCAGGGGATAAAGGCTAAGGTGTGCCTTCTACCGATAAGGACAGATGGTGGGGATAGTGGGAGAAACATGCTTAAATGGACTGACAGAAGCTCGCTGGGCTGAACTGTCCAGCCCTGATACTATTTGGGTTTTGATATGGCTTGTGTTTTGGGTCTCTCTTGCGATGGTGTAACATAGGCCATATTTCAGATCTTTTGATTTGATTTGTTCCATAGGATAGCTAGATAAACTTAACAGTTAAGGCATAAAGAAGACTTAGATTCTGCTGGATTTGAAAACGTTTTTTTTATATTAGTACACTGGCTAGAGGAAGCTTTGGTTTAGAGAGCTTTATATGAAAGAAAGATGATTATCTTACAGTGTTTTGCTCTTATTTTTTTTAAAAGCTTGATTTGTACCTGATCTGCTCTAACTACTTATAGTGTATATCTGTCAGGGTTGAGAACTGAAACTGATCCCAGATTTGTGTATTCTTGACAGGTCCTGTGACTGTTTATGCAGACCTGGGATTAGATTAGCTCCTATGTTCATTTTCAATTATTAATCTGCCTTCGGGCTTCATTTTGAATCAAACATCTGTTGAAATTCCATGTTAAGACCTGAAAAGTGCCATCTAACTGTCCAATCGTTTTGTTTTTTTGCTCCCTTCATTCCTTTTAACTTGGAATTTCAATTCACTTTAGGAACCGGAAATTGTTTCAGTCTTAAAGTGTGCTGTTTCGTGAGTGTGATGACATGCAAATCATTTTGATGACCTCAGACACTGTAGCCACTCTCAACCAATCACACACTGTCATCACAGCTCTGATGTGTTTTAAGGTTATGATACAGATGCATTTTTTTACAGTGTATGTATGATTTGCTGAAATAAAAGCTATATTGACCAATCTTTGCTTGACTGAGTGCTACTTGGAGGACAGACATGAATACATGCAGCAAACTCTTGTTTCTGTGTTTACAAAGTTTTTGTTCCATGTTTCTTGTTTCGTTTCTGCATTTATCTGCTGGAAATGACATGCAAGTTGCTATAAAGGTTGAGTATGCATGCTTAAGTATATGAGATATGGGAACTGAGCAAACACAAGTACCACAAGGTTCCCCACCATTTAAGGGTACAAAGCTGTTGTTACCTGCCATAAAGGGAAGTTGAAAGTAATAACATTACATGAGTAATTACATTACCAATTTAAAAAAAAAAGAGAAAGCTGAAAGTCAGGAGTGACAAACTCTGTTTGTAGGCAAATGAGTTCTGTGTGCAGAAGCATTACTGCATTATGTATGTGAAGAACAGGTGAATATTTCATAAGCCACCGTCACACCCGCACCATACATGCATGCATACACAAAGCACATACAAGCACACATGTAGAGCGAAAACACAAACACTGAAGGAATCAATGCAGGAAAAAGACACTTTCATTGGCCTGGAAAAGTTTGTTTCCTTTTTTTTGTTTGCTGTGAGAACTAATGTTTTGATACGGCCCAGTGTAAGCAGGACGCAGGAAGTCACTGGGTAAATATCCAGTGTTCATTTCACACACTTTTCCTCTGTCTTCATGTGCTGACCATAGAAATGTGGAGAGATACCATCTCTGTGGCTGATTTCCACACAATGGAGCCTGTTGTTGGAAGCCGTCCAACAATAAAAAGTAATTTGCCGGTGTATGGGGAGACGGTATGACTGAGCGCTGATGGGAAAAGCCTCAAATTGCAGGAAGCACTTATGATGTTTGGAAATCAGGTTTCTTGGACAAGCAATAACCTGTGACGCAGGTTCTTTTATCACTTCCACACTCTGGTGCGTGATGAGGTATTGTTGCTGTATGAGGTGTGATCACCCACTGTATCTGTGTTATTAGGGGTAATATATTGATATATTGATATGTATAAAGCGGCAGTAGAAACATGTCAGTTCAATGTGAAACAATCTAACGACAAGGTCCATTTAGTGGCTCGTTTTGAGCTTTTACAGAGTCAGACTTCTTCATCAGCAGAAGGGGTTTGCACAGTTGTCACTGAAATGTCAATGTTTCCATTTCCTGAGCACTGAAAGAGTTTCTGCTCAAAAATGATCTGAGGAACCTTAGCTTCAGTTTAAAAAGGGAACTAAACTGAATCAAAGATGACATTTATGGGCTTGTTCTTGTCCCCCTTATTATTTTGTCATTCGATCCTACATCTTTAGAGGTTTACTCTCTGTTTGCATGCCTACAGCAGCATTGTGAGCTCTTTTCATCAATGAAGTCTTGTTTGTGGACTAAATGTAAGCACCACTGAGAAGGCCTGAGCTGAGCTTCCATTGCTAGGCTGCTGAGGAAGCAGTGTGTCTCACCTTAATGCTGAAGTCACTGTTTGGTCAATACACTCTCTGACACAGACACACATACACTTAGCAGGCTCGTGTTACAGCGCCTGACTCAGCGCATACAATAGACCACATAGGATGGGACAGAATGGGGTTAATGCTTGTAAACTATTTTACCAGTTGAATCACAGCATTGGCGCTACTTTCGAGAAGAAAATTATTATTTCATACACTGCCTGTGCTGCGAACACTATAGCATAACATACAGTATCTGTCAGGCAAAGTAAATGAATAGAATGCACATATACTTTAGAATATGTTGAAATAGAGATTTTAAAATGTGAAAAAAAGTGCCAAGAAAAAGCAGGTATTTGAGATTAATTTAATCTTTATTCTGAAAAGCTACAATGAATATACCTGCAGATATTTTACAAAATAGGGCCTAGGGCAAATAAAAACATATACTTTGAAAACCTCCCAGTGTCCAAAATGCAGTATACTTTAAAGACACTGATCTGGTTCTATTTCAAAATATATGAAAAAGAAGCTTTTGAGGACGTGGTTTTCATGAGAAGCAAACAGTGGTTGAGTTGGGTCGATAAACTCCAGCCATTTACTGCACACACGTGTCCAGGCCTGCCTGCTCTTGATACAAACCAGCAAGATCAGAATCATAATTATTCTTGTGAAAGAATTACAGTAAAATAAAAACAAAAACAATCCCATTCAGGGAGTCAGGTCTGGCTGCTGCATGCTGAGGCGGCCTCCAGCGGAATGTGTTTTCCTGTCTTTCTATCCAATGACAAAGGGCTTCCGGGAATGGTTAGTTCTGTAAGTACTGCAGAAATCACTTAGGTGTGACTCACTACCAGCCAGAGCTGTTTTCCTCTGGAATCCTGCATTTTATGAAGGCAGACGTGTGCAGTGTGCAGCGAGAGCTTTCACATCAATAACCTCTAACTGCTTAGTGGCTTGATTCTTGCCTGGTCAATGCTAGATTGGAAAGAAACGGGAGGGGATGAGGCACTAATCGATACATCTTGTAGATTGAGGATACACTCATGGGGAATCAGATTTGTGCCAGGTCAGTCTACCTCTATGCTGATCATAAATATGGTACTTTAACTTGAGCTAACATTTAAAACATGTTGGAAAATGTATGTTTGAGATACCTGCAACAATATTAACTGCAGATTATATTTGGAAGCCATTTGGTTCAGTTGTAACAATACAAATACATTTCATCTACATATATGAACTCAGTTTCACACATTTCCACCCAGTGTCCCAGAGGTTACCAACTACTTTATTTAGGTTTCATCTTTTTTAAATCAAATCGGAATTAGGTCATGAGAAGTAGAACAACTTCCAAAAAGTGACGTGGAATCATTTATTCTCCTTAAGTTTAACTTTAAACTTGTTATTTCTGGTATGAGGTTGAAATCTAATTTTGTTCTCATTATTTTTTGAAGGGCGTGACATTTAAATGGCTTCACAATGGAGATATTCATTTAACAGTATTTGCTGCCCTCAGCTGGTTCATGTCAGACCCCACAGCTTCATTGTATAACAGTCTTTCTCAAGGGATGTTTGTTGTCTGTGATGAACTGGTGCTTGTGTCACAAGAATAAGGACCACTAACTCATGTAGCCTGTTGACCAGGTATGATGAACCATTAGCACACCGTCATATATATATATATATATATATATATATATATATATATATATATATATATATATATATATATATATATATATATATATATATATATATATAGAGAGAGAGAGAGAGAGAGACTGTAATTGTTTTATGTATTTTGTTTACAGTACAATACCGTAACTATGTCCATTCCACCTTTAGTTTCAGTAATTGTCTTATCATTATATACCGTTATGTGAATAATGTTTTCTCCATTGCTTTTGGGTTTGTCTACATTTACAGCATGCTACAAATGACTCTCTAAGTGTTTTATGTTGAGCACATCAGTGCAGTTGGGATATGGGGAGAACAATTTTTTGGTGTTTGTGTATAAAGTTGTGATGCAAAAATATTTTTTTAGAGGGTTTATGTAATTTTGAGATTTTGTTTATGTTTTTGGATTGTATGTGTAGGGTTTCGACAGAAGTCGTTATTTTTAGAAATAGTGGTTTCACAATTGCAAAAACCTGTAAATCTAAAACTGAATATTTGTATGTTTCAATTCACTAGCTGCCCCCTGCTGACTGAAGTGGGTGATCCACAGTAAAAGTATTGCCCACACATGCACCGTTATCTCAATAGACCTGTGGCTAAACGAGACACTCGATGTGACATATGGAGGGTTTCATAGACGTGGACCAAAGACCAAACATACAACTTTCTGTTTTAATGTATTTAAGTCAAAAATTTGAAAAGTAATAGAACAACTTGAACAGCCTTTGACAAAACAGTTAGCCATTCATTTAACAAATGTACACGGAACCATTCAAACTACAGCCAACACTAACTATGTAACAAAGATAGCCAAACATGTTAAACCATGTCAAATCGTTCATATTATTCAAACTGGAATAAAAAGAGAAAACTCAGTAATATGGGAAAAAGAAAAAACAAAGCAAAACCATCTCATTAGTAACCAAACACAACAATAAGCGTTTGCCACATTACAGCTATTAGTGTCAAACTTGAAATTTACAATCGCTCTTACTCAAAAAGATCAACATGAAATACAACCCAATGCATCTCTTGTTGAGCCTCTGTGTAGCGTCAGTTTAAAAAGCATTGTTATCTTAACGATGTCCCTGGAGTGAAATGCTAGAAAGCGCTGAGGATGTCTTTTTAGTGGTTATGGCGTCTTTCCGGCGCTCGGTCAAGCAGAAGTCCCTCCACGTGCCTGCAAGAAATGAAAAAAAATATATAAATTATATTCACTCACTTTCAGAACCACAAAACGCATAGCATTAGAATCGCACACAACTTGATCTTATTTACCTGCTCTGAATGAGACATTAACCCAGTTAACTGTGTATTTCTTTTCACATTTCACATTTCCAAGAATATTCTGTATTGCTTGTATATGCTTCGATACATCAATACTGTTGTAAAGACAACAAAGACTCACCATGGACTTCATCTCCCGTCCATCGCCATCACCAGGCTTGTACCAGCCCATTTTCTTACTGTTCTCAACATATTCCTGGGGAGGGAAACACAGAGTTATAGAACCATGAGTTATTCTACTCACACTTTATATAAAAGAACATGGTGATCGTTCATTGTTAAGAATAAAAGTGTTACGGTTGGAGAATCAGAAAGCATTGGGGCTTGACGCAAAAATGGACCTTCGAGTTAATAAACCAGAAATACCCTTTTTTTCTATGAGTTGTGAATGATTCACTGGGAGTTCTGGATTAGAAATATGGACGGTTTGTGATAGAACATAAATGATCATGGTGCCTGAAGCAGGTGAAAATGTGAGGACTGCATAACAAAGTAGAAGAAGTAACATCTGGGTCAAAATTAATTAATTAATAAAAAAACATCATACACTCAAAACAATGGGTCTCATGCAAGAACTTTTTCTGTGAGGTTTGTTGTTCCAACTCAGATTTGTCAATCCTCTTAACTGGACAAACTCGTAGTAAAGCACTCACTGAGCAGTCAGCGCACCTAAAATCGCCGTACAAGGTTACCAGTTCCACAACTAAAGAAGAAGAAGCTTTCGGAGGTCAGTGGTGGTAATATTGTGGCAAAATAACTAGAAAATATTAATAGTATGTCTGCCAAGGATGTGTCATCAGAGCAGCGCTGTACTGTGACAGACAGAGTGAATGATTTAACAAAGTTTAAAGCTTAAAAACCATGATGAATACAGGGTGCGGTCAAGGGGAGAGTTATTAGATCAGAGAATATTATAGTCTACAGTCTATGCTTCTTAAACTCACTGGGGAAGACAAATGCCCTCTGAAGCAATATACTGTATATAATTTGTTACTTCATTAGTTGTCAGCCTCTGAATCCCCTTTACGCACTATTCTCTCACCATTAAGGCCTTGTCCATGTAGTACTCGTGTCCAGGGCTGCCATCATTGTACTTTGTGTCCACAGCGAAGCAGAGGAAGAGAACGTCGACCACATTCTCAAAGACCGAGAGGAAGCAGTGAGCCACCAGGAAGGCAAATAGACAGACAATGAGGAGAGGCAGGACCCACACAGTGTACTCCCTCTGGTAGTTCAGAGCCAGGACGCCGGCGAAAGCCGTACAGGAGACGACAAGCACCTGAGAGAGCAAATATAAGACCAGTTAAAAACATCTATTTGGTTTTGAGGGAGTATCTCACATAATACATTTCGTTTAGTGGACAACGCCGCAGAATGCGTCTCTGTGCTGTACCTTTCCCAAGAAGAGGACAAAGTCGCCCACGGTGTTGATGGCGGCCACTCGGAGGGCATTCTCCACCAGGATCAGCAGAGCGTCACGGGCGGAGGTGCAGAAACTGGTGCTGTTGATGGCTGTCGCCGTGTAAGCATTCTGTAATGATGCGATACGGACATGTACACTGTAAATACTTGAAGACCTTATTTCCACTGTGCAGTACACTCGATTTCCTTCCTCCACCAATCTGAAACTACTTACTTGATTTAAGTACGCAAGGCACTTCTCAAGACACCACAGACAGCAGACACAAGCTTTCAGCATGCAACGAGCACAAGCGTTTTCCTATGAACAAATGAGGAACAAACTTGATAAAAATGTATGTATTAAAAGTACCGACAACTTTCACGAGGCCATCGTGGAAGTTGTTTGAGTTTGTAGCATACTGCCTAATTCCTGGGCTCACCTTTCCTTTGAGCTGACTGTGGATATACGTCAGGATGAGACGAGGGATCTTAACAAGCGTGATGATGAAGGAGCCTTTGGCCAGAGTGCCAAGATGGTAGCGGATGGTACGTGCCATGGAGGAGAGGATGGGAGTCGCTGGCAACTTGGACTTATTCCTTAAGTCAATCAGATAGATAGATGGATAGATGGAAGCCATATGTGTAATTATACAGCCTAAAATAAGCATGACAGCAAAGACAACATTAAGTCTTCCATGTGATAAAATACAAATGACATCCTGTTACTTCTTTCGCACCTTGTGAAGTAGTAGGTGACCACGGCTCCGGCGATGGTCATCTGCTGGAAGGCGAGTATAAACTCATTGATCCAGATGAGACCCACAGCGTGATACCACACCAAGTACTGGAGAGGCCCCTGCATTTGGTATTCAACAACACCCGTAGAGTTGTTTTTTACCGGTGTCCCTGTGAAGGAATACGAGTGTGAGTTTGTGTTTTACTGCTCAGTCAGAGTCATTTTTACACAGGGGCTAAAATGTTTGCATCCACTGGTCACGCCTCTATATCTCCTCGATATCTTTGAGCATCCTTCCCGGAAACAAGTGTGACAAATTGTACCCGTCTGACCATCTCTTTTCTCTGCTCAAACTCAAAACGTTGAACACAATTCCCAAATTACCATATAGAGTATTTGTACTCTATGGATGTTTTTTTTTACATTTCAGCATCTCCTCATTGCACAGAAACTAATATTTCGCAAAGACATGCACTGAAAGCTTCACGATACATTATATTAATGCTAATGCATTGTGAAGAGATTTCACTGCTGTTGGAATTGAATCAATGATATCTATAATATTACTTTTTTGAATATTTACCAAATACACAGAAACATAGTAAACATAAAGTAAGAAAACGTGATGTTCCGACTGTATTTGTGCTGGCCTTCCGTTTTGAATAAGACTTTTCTGAATTAAGAAGCAACAGTAGAAAAAGAGAAGTGGGAGCTGAAGAGAGACGTTGTTCTTCTGCTCCATCCTCCCACATCAGGAGACAAGCACAAGATTCCAAATGTGGGAGTTTATTCATGCCACGAAAACCAAGACAAAATATCACAAGCACCAAACTTAACATTCTACTTGCTTGGGAAACGGTCCCACCGTCACATCTGATGCTAGAAACATGTCTGTGTGCCGCATTGACAATAAAAGCTATTCTGAAGCATGTATACACAGACGTAGCATTTCTGAACAGTGAATGCCGTTTTTTGACACATCCACATAAATGAACGACCAGTATTGAAGCTCCTCCCCAGCAGCCTCGGCCCTCACCTGAAGTCCCGAGAGAGAGGAGCACAGTCATCCAGTACATCCAGAAGAGCATGAGGCAGAGGAAGGTCCAGAAGGGCTGCAGGGCCAGCAGGGGAAGGTGAATGAACACTTTACCAGCCACGTGGAACAGGGAGATGGTGAGAGCCACGCGCTTCCTCATGAAGAACATCACAAGCAGGAGAACCACCTGGAGGGTGACACACAGAGACCAGTGATCTAGTGAACCGAGCTGTAGAGTTTAGGAATTCAATTCGATTACCTTTCCTGTCAGGAATACATTAAACCGTATTCAACAGGCGGTGTTTACTTATGATATAGGAAGCGGTATCAGAAATGCATGCATTACCTGTACACCCAAGAACATACCGTGAAAATGGTAGCAACAATTGCATACACAAGCAGGGCCTTAACGTTGTCTGAGGCCACTTCTTTCCCAAACACCGATAAGGTATTATTATCAAGGGCTTTCCTGTGGTCCGCATAGAGCCACCAGAGGATGCCCGTCCCGCCTGCAACAGATCAGAGCAGAGACGAGGTCAAGTATAACCTGAATACAAAGACGTCCTGTGCTGCTGTCTCGTATCGACATAATGTAGTTAAGAGGTGTGTAGGTGTGAGAACATGTGTGCTGCATCTGAAGGTTACCTATAGAGCCGATGACTACCAGCACCGTTATAATCCACACCAGCACTTTGGAGATGTAACGAATGACAACCATCATGATCAGGGACAGAACTGAGAAGAAGAACACAGTGCATCATATAAGTGCATAAAACACTACTAACAACAATGTTTATCTGTGCGATACAATGAAGCCGTGGGTTTGTAAATGAATGAGACACGTGTGGAAACACGGATGTTACGAATGGTGCAGCGTCGACATTCAACACAACCAAAACCAGACGGATCAAATAATTGAGATGAAAAGAGATAAACTTGGGATGACTTCTGTCTTTTTGCTGCACCAATGGGAGGAGATCGAGCAGACTTCAACCGAATGCTGCCCGTGGGCTGAACGTCAGCGCATACAACGGATGTAACCACTCAGACGTTTCCTGTTGTTTTATGACAAAAAATTGCTTTGCTTCCGAAAGTGGCCTTCCTACTTGAATCCTCATGAGCAATAAACGGTTGAGCAGTGGGAGCAACAGTCATTTTGTCATTGGATTAAAAAGCATTCATTATATGTCTAAAATAATTCCAGATGTGTTCTACCAAAAGCCAGCAAACAAAGGCCCATTATGATCTCCTTGCTGGCCATCACCCCGGCGATGACCCGGCGCAGAACACTGTTGTCACCGACGAATGTAATGAAGGCCTGGGCGAACTCAGCATAGCAGCCGATATCCACAGGAACACAGCGGTGCAACAGTGGGACAGACTTACTACAAACAAGACAAAGAAGAAGAACATGGGTTACACTGTTTCTTGTGAATACACCTTGAAGCAGTGGAATACATCAGAATATATCTATCTTTTTATTTGGTCCTGGAATGTGAACATGTGTACAGTGCATAGTGGTATGAATTAAGCACTGCAATACATAAATCAACAAATATATAATGACTGAATGAATGAATGGTAGACTTTCTGTATTCTCTCTTCCCATCCCCCTACCCTCTCGTCAAGTTTTTTAACTAAAACCTAAAAGGATGCGCTGGATTACCTCGGAGGAACAGGGAGTTTGGGACATTTCGTGGCTCTGTCTGAATGGCTTGTGTATCTTGTAGGAGTAATATCATAGGAGCAGAGATGAGATCCTGTCAACAGAAAAACCCAAAAATGAGATTAGATGTTAAGAACATTCAAAACATGTCTGCAAGGAATTATAATGGTATGCAATATATATATATACACACATCACATTTCTAATAAATGCATGTAAACATCAGTGAACTGAAACTCTCACTTAATACCTTTACTCAAAATCATATTTCACTTTTCTCACCGTTATTCAGAGCAAACTGCTTCAAATCACTGAGCGTCTTCAGTTCAGCAGCAGGACATTTGGAGACACACAGGGCGATGGACTTGATCTTCCTGTTTATTAAGTCAAGGTTGCATGGGTCTAGAAAGAAAACATACCTGATGGGAAGGAAAAAAACATTTGGTGTTTACTATGCCAGTGGGGACTGTTGTCTGGGCAGAGAATGAAAGATGGTGACATTTGCTACCCTGCCGCACAGATCCGTCTTTGTAGCAGAAACGCCTTGTATTCAAAGCCTCCATGGGCAATCAGCCCATCAATAAAGCATGACCCATTGTTCCAGTAAGACTGGGCCTACAGGCTGCATGCTGACGGAGAGCTACAGCCCAAAAGTGGGAATACAATCAAAGACATTTTCACATGAATTATGACAAGAGGACAATTTGTGACAATTCTATCGGGGTGATAAAAAAATACCAGATTAAACCAGTTTTACTGTTTGAGAAATGATTAAACTATGATTTTCATTCAGATATGCGAGGAACCGTAGCTCATTTTATCACAACGCAAGCATGAGTCAGTGTAACTCGCTGTTCCTGATTTGAATCTACATTAACCTTCTGACAGATGAAGTTGCTCACACAGACTGACATGGACAGAGGATTGAGAATATGTCATTTTCAGGAGAATCCTGTCCCATGATCTATTGCTTTTCCCTTTTTTCCGGTCATGGTCTGGGACAGCTCAATGGCATCAACTATGTAAGCCTGAGTGGGAAGTAAACTGAAGTCTTCACAAATGCAGTAAGCGGTTGTTTGTGGCAAATTAGATTAGGATTACATGATGCAACCCTTGCATGTAAACAAGTAACACTGAACGCCTTCTTCTGTGCCACCAACCCTCAACTACAGAGTCTCAACTTTAAAGTACTGAATCTAGAAGTAAATGTTGTCACTGTAGGCAATCTAATCCAGAACACAGAGCAAAGGGAAAATACTGAAGGGACAGCACAGCAGGGATTTGATGCATCTTCAATAAAAGAAAAATAGAAATTGGAGGTAGATAAACATCTAGGTCACATGTTAAGTCATCCGTAACCAATCGGACTAACTTGTTTTCTCTCATGTCCCGGCCACTGAGGGGTACTCCCTCGATCTTGGTGTTATTCTTGCCACAGGTGTTGCCATAACTGTCATATCCAGAGATAAGCCTGGAGGCAGCTCCTGTGGCGATGGGAAAGGCACAAATGCACACCTGCAGACGACACAGATTAGAAAAGACAATGTTAACCATCGGCCAGATGACGCAAAATAAAATGAGTAGACCTACAGTAAATAAAACGAATGCAGTCTAGTGCAACATTCCTGCAATAGATACCTTCAGTTTTGATGTCATTGAAAATTCAGAATTGAATCAACACTTCAGTGAATCAGCTTCGGCCAAACCTGAGTTCATCACATGGCTCATGGCTGTTGTGCAAAGGTTAGCACTGACCTCCAATCTTTATTTCTAGCATCAATGGGTCAGTATATGTAAGCAAGTAATAGACAGACCTAAATGCACAAAAAGGTCAGTTTATTAGGTAAGTGTAATGCAGTCTTGCACCAGACCTGCAATAAGTCTTACCTTGGTGAAGGTTATAATGTTGTGTTGTGACTGTTTTAGAGAGGTGTTGATTCAACTTCATGATATTTTTGGAAGATGTACATATTTGTTGGAGATGTTGAACTGCACAGAAAATGTACAATAATCACCCTAACTGAAATAAATGGGGTTCACAAATTATTTTAAAGTTCTTCTACAATGCAATACAACAGCTACACAAACTACAGTCTCCAAAATGACCAAGCAGTTAAATAAACACCCATCTAATAAGTTTAAAAACTAAATAATCTATATGTTTACTCGTGTATAAAATACTTATTGCACAACCTGTTGTGTTAAATTAGCTTTAGCTGGGTGTAAACGCACATTCAAACGGAAAACGTACCATCCCGATACAAAACAAGGTGAATACGATGAGCCATGGGACGTCCGTGCAGCTGTGCTCTTCCAGCGGTTTCCAGTCCCGTTTGCTCTGCCAAGGCATAAATGATACACAGTGAACAGATAATCCCGTCTGGTTGAGACTGCTGTGGTGCAGTAGCTTCGCTTTCGCTGCTCTTCCAACAGCAGCAGACAAATCACTGAGTTGTTGCTGTAAAAACAAGCTGCCGCGCCACTGCTGAAGAAGTGACGCTGTCGCTACACGTTGACTGAAAAGTCTTCTGCTAACAGCGTCACAGTGTTTCAAGTTGTGCAGCAGGCATAACGTCCATCATATTGTAGCCAACTTACCTCGGTGCTGTTGCAACATCCCATTGTGAACAACTTCAGCTAACTTTAACGAAAACAAAACTTTAAAAGTGCCTTTTATTCGGTTCAACTTCTTTAGCTCATTTCCCTTTTATTTCTCCTTTTCCTTTTCTCTTTCTACCTAAGGACACATACGCAGCTCTGTTTGCGACCTGTTCAATTCAACAATAAACGCCCATTTGGGAGACTCCCGCTGCAGGTAAACGCGGAAGAAGTCAAATGTATTGTGCTGCCTTCACGGGCTATCAGAAATATCCGAATCATAATTTAAGAATTACCACAATAGCCGAGAATAAACAATTAGCAGCTATTGTTGTCATCAATGCTTTGATATGCTTTTTTGGTTTTTGTTTGCCACTTGAGTAGCTCTGTGAAACATTGACAACTACAAAGAAATATGAACTTTGTTGAAAGAATATCTCAGTAATTGCGAATTGGATTCGTGGAAAACGGGAGATATCCTCAGTTGCCTCATAAATAGCTATTTATATGCATAAGATTGACATTTGTATGATAAATAAAACAAAAAAGCAACTCAAGATACTATTAATCAAAACATATTACGAAACTGTATACATCATTATGCAATGTGAAGGGTTACATCAACTGCTTTAATATTTGTATTATTCTAATGCAATAAGTAGCTCTAATAAGATAGATATACACTGTAAATAGGGTTTAAGCTTAGGCCTACACACGACTGCCTACACACATTTGGTTTGCTTGTAAAGATTAAGAACATGTAAAGCAATTGAAATATTGCCAGCCATTAATGTTATTATTATCATTGTTATTATCATTATTATTGTTGTTATCTTAGTCATTATTATTATCATTCATGTTGTCCCCTCAAAAGTAAAGTCCCTGCAGGATTTAGAAGGTTACAAGGTGCCGTGAATGCAGCATAGCTGTCTGTTGACTTGAGACATGAATCCCAGAGCCGTATAAAGAGAGAGTCACGTCATCGGCTGTTTAAAATGCTTGATTGTCACGTGATTCAAGTAGACTTCAAATAATTCTAGGAAGTACTTTGCAGGCAATTTGAATGCGTAGATAATTGTTGAAATCGGTACAAACAGAGAAACAGAATTGCAGAATTTTGCAAATTAGTAGTTAATAAATGAATCCATTTATTATAATAATATAGAGCAGCAACATACACATATTTGAAACATGAATTTTGTGTTTTTTTTAAGTAAAATTGGCTAATATTTAAGGATTAGTAAGGTTGACAGCTAGTGCCTTGTTGACATATTAAGCTAAAGGTCCATTGTTCAAAGGAACCGAGTGACATTTAGTGGCATTTAGTGGTGAGGTTGCAGATTGCAAGCAATACCCCTCCGTTTATTATTTATAATTTATTTATATTTTATTTATATTTATAAAAATAATGAATTCAAAACAGAATTAGACGTTATTTATAATTTAGATTTCATAATAATAATTTTATAATAACTAACTGTTGATTCTAGATCAACAACAGCAAAATCACTGTATGAAGTTGTTAATATCTCACTGGGAACAAATGTCAATAAATAAATAAATAAATAAATAACATTCTTGAGTTAATAAATGACAATAAACTAAATAAAGAACACAGACATCACCTCCTCTCACCAGGGATGCATGGAGAGACACAAGACAAACATATGAGGAGAGAGGAAACGAGGAAATATCAAATAAGAGACTTGGGATGTACCCTATGGCGCTGCTAACTTCCGGGAACTATTGACCGGCTCCATGGAGTCCATGGATTGAATGGAGATGACGTGACTCTCATTAAACGGCTCAGGTGTCGCCTCAACATGACACAGATGTAAAATTTGGCGCAGCTTGCTGGAATAATGAAGTAATGCAGGCTTACTGCCAAGATTTGAGGACGAAGATAATTCATAGTGTGGCCAAGCTTGTCTCTCGTAATGGTAAACAATTAAATGACTAAACCTGAATTGACAAAAAGAAAATGATGTGTGCAACCCTACGGCTGCCATTTCACCTGCAAAGGTGAGTCACGTTCATGAATATAATGAGCTTCAGATTCAGACTGCCTTTGCTCAAATCATGAGACTTTGTGTAACAGTTGGTTACCGCAACTAATTCTTATTTGATCATGTGTGATACGTCTGCTTCTCCTTTTAGAAAATCTACATTTGACTTTGAAAGGTTTTTATTTTAGTTTAGAGATCCTGGACAATTAGTTAGAGTGGCACTAACCCTAACCACACATTTAAAAACAATTTTGCCTGCATGAGTTGAATTAGATAAAAATGTACCAAAAATAACCTAGCTCCTTATATAAATCTGAACTTATAATATCCATAATACCAGATCGTTTCTTATTTTACATGTGTCCCCATATTGATGAATATGACGTTTTGTCGCCCCCAGCAGTCTGTGTCATGTTATTACAGCCCATTTTCTACCATCAAATGCTAATTGTTGCAGACGCCACAGGTAGCCTCGCTGTTGGGGGACTACAGGACTTCATCTTTGCTCGGGTCCACTTCAGTGGGGATCTACAATCTATGGTGAGGATGCCTGCTGACAAAGAGATTGCTGCAGGCACTCAAGCTAACGGATGGTCTCCTCCCTTGCTGTGTAGTCTTACTGCATGCGGGATCTTTCCAGAGCCACACATGTTCACAAGTCCAGGCAAAGGCAAAGGTTCGTGATCTGGACACTGAGTTGCATCCCGTCTCTTTCAGCATCTCGTTATATTCATAAACACACCTTGGCGCATCATTATTTCTGTCTCAGGAACAGCAGCTTTTTTTCTCTGATACACTTGATTTGTGTTCTTTGCACTGTGCTTGAAGTTGGTTGGACATGCTGTTTAAATGATGTAGCCATTTGTGGCTTCTGAATGTCCCGAGTCTGATGTTTTTTGTAGAATCTATTTCGAGAAGGCATTGCCCCCTGTCTGCTGTTTTTCCAAGAGGTTTCTTCTCCTCATAGTGAACATTCCCTGAGCTGTACACTTCCTGAGTGGGCTGGGATGTCAAACAGTGTCCTAAAGAAGAAGATACTTGCATATTATTGTCCTTTTGCTCTTATTGCACTGTAAACGTTTCTACCGCATTACGTAGAAGACCAGAAGGGAAGATGAATATTTAACTGTGGCAATCTTGTCCACATTTCACTCTATGCAGGTACAGTTGTGTCCCTGACAAGTGCAACATCTCTGCAGCCTTAGGCCAGATAAATAATCCCTTTTTATAAACTGAATGCCAGACTGATACAAATACCTGATAATAGCTGTTATTGTGTCAGTATGGATTAAAAGCAAAAATAAGGAAGAGAACTTGCTGGACCAGAACATATGATGAGCGCTACGTGAACGTATGTGGGTGAACAAGGGCAGATGTTGGGCGGTTACATTTGGAACCAAGATGCAAACTAACATGGAGCACAAACATAAGTGTTCCAAGGTCTCTCTCGTCATCCTCCTCCTGGCCCCTCATCTCCTGACTCTTCATCTCAAGTATTTCCTGCTGATGCTGCTGTGGTAACGGTGTCCAAGGACAACACGTCTTCCTGGATCTCTACGGAAAGTGAGTCGATGCCAGCACAGCATATGTTCAGCAGAATCCTGTGTGTGTGTGTGTGTGTGTTTGTGGGGGTAGTGCGTCACTATACTGGCCCTCCCAAAGTCTGGTCCAAGCTGAAGAATCATTCCTACAAGACAACCAACAAGACAAGAACATAAATATTATATGTTTCTGTCCTCAGATGCTTTCAGCATTCATGCTGTTAGACAATTTGAAGCTTTGGAAGATGTGATGAGATTGCACCTACCTTTCTTTTGTTGTTGTTGCAAAAAGGGATAGGAGGAGTGGTGGTAAATTCCTCACTTTTCTGTTTCACAATAGAGTCTTGCAGGGAGATGCAGGGAGGTTGTTTGAGCACTGCAGGCTGCATTTACTTGCACAATATGTATCCACTCGCATATCCTCTTTCGGTATGTAAATGTACCCAATAGGATGTCTTTGGAGAGTCAAGTCAATTTTTATTGATGCAGCCCAAAATTACAACTCACAAATGTTGCCTCAAAGGGCTTTGCAATCTGCACAGCATATGGCACCCTCTATCCTTAGACCTTTGGTTCAGATAAAGAACAAATCCCTCCAAAAATCACTTTTAATGTGGAAACAAAATGGATCACATGAGGTCACATTTATAGTCACTTTCTTTCAGAAGGGGGATTTTCGGGGATATTCAAGTCCCCATTATGTGTCGTTGTCAAGGTCTTGTTTGGAATGATGTTTACATGTATCACAGTATCTTATTCAGTGTTCCCCACATAATTCGATTATATTTGTGGTGGCAGCTGAGGGGCGTTATGTTCTTAAATTATTTTTCATTAATACCATAAAGTACTCGACTGCAATTGTATTGTTATTTTGGAAAGATTGTACCATTTTGGACAGATTTGTGCAACTCTGGATTTAATCGATTCAGGAATTTGGCCGGCCGTCTTCTCTGCAGGGAAAAGCCAAGAGCAATCCTGACGCATTATCGTGTTTTGATTCAGAGTGTCCCCGTCACGGAGAGGAGGCGCTATTCACAGTCGGGTCTGTTGTCAAGGAGGCAAGGAGGGGCTGAGTTCATCAATGCGACAATGAAATATGATTTTACCCATTTTAAAAAATAAAAAAGAAATAAATATATCGATATCATTATGTGGGGGTCAATGTGGATATTGTGGCAGAACGCCACAAATAAATCCATGTATTGAGAAACACTGTATTTTCTAATACGCCTATACATAATAGTTATGTTGTTTCCAGGCGTCTTAAAAGCAGGATAAGGACTTCTACCAAATATTTAGAAATGGAAAATCATGTTTACAAGCAGCTACACAAAGATTGGAAATTCCAATCACCTGAGTATTAACAGGAACTTGTGCGTGTGGTGTTGTGTGTTTTGTACACTATGATGCTGGCACAATAATTGGCAGACAATGATGTTTCTCCCCAGTAAATGGTGCTGGTGGTTTGGTATTTACCTGATACTGAAGTATACAGTCATGGGACACTATGGGACGTTCTCAGTGTGAGACTGTTTTTCAGCTGAACGCCCAGATGACACAAGTCTGTATCGTTTTATTTGACAAACTAAACAACATGTTCCAGTATTTTACAACAGTCACACACACACACACACACACACACACACAGATACTCCTCTCACAAGAAGATTAGATAGATTATTTTAGCCTGAAGATTGTTATGGTCTGTATCCTCAATAACTTGTACTTCCTGTTCCCACGGTCACACTAAAACCCACGATCAGTGGCCAAGGCCCCCTCAGTTTCTCCCACGACGACTTGTTGCATTTAGACCCAGAAGATTAAAGGCCATTTTTTTATTTAGACAGCAACGGAGCCCTCAACGGTCTTTCTAAGTGCACGTGATCTGCTTTGGGATGTTTCATTCAAGAATATTGCGATCGCCAAACCCATGGCCTCATTTAAAGCGGCATGCCTAGGGTGAGCAGGGCATAGCAAGTGACAGGAAGGGATTGCAAGGATCTTGGTGTGGTTTGTTGATGTTATTTTTTAGATCTTCAGATGAGATTCTGGCATTTTGTTCAATTTTCTTTTTAGTGTAAATGACCCCAAGATCCGTTTTTACAACTTTGCATAACTACTGGGCAAGTACAGTAGAAAATGGTGATTTAAAGAAGCCTTAAAATGGGTGAAATAAAATCTCCTCAAAGCGGTCTTTGTATATGCCAGGGCTCAAAATTACTCAGTTATTGAAGGGGCGGGAATTATTTTCTACAAGCGTCACCTACATTTTCCTACATGGGCAAACACTCAGTGTTCTTCAATGCCCATGATTTAGACTGGCTTATTTTTCCAATAATAAACTATATCAGTGAGGAATGTGAGGCTGTTTCCTTTGGACCCTCAATGCTCCACTTAAGAAGCCGAGGGGTCGAACAGTGGGGGATTATAGGGTGAATCATGAATAGGTCTTTCTCAACCATGTATGTGACCGCTCTAAACTTGTGAGCAGTGATGCTGCATGCCTGTGTTAATGTTCATGCTCGTCCTCTGTGATGTGGGACTCAGACTTAGTCTGGCCTGTAGCGACGATGACTCTGAAAGGGCAAATAAATATTCTGAAATACCCCTCATATACAGTGCATAGTCTTCTACACAGATTCCAATAAAGACTGCGCGCACTTGCACTGACAAAAAGAAGAAGAGAATGTTTCAGTTCATATTATCTCAATGTTTTGTGAAATCATAGTAAATGTTAGCATATTTACCACACTTAACTTAGATCGTGACCACAGCATTTTATCTTACAAACATCAGCATGCTAGCATTGCTGTGCCTCACAGAGCGCTAGCTTGACTATAGACGTAAGACTTGTTCCAGCTACATTTTGTTTTCATTTTCCAATTCTAATGCTTCATTACTCGAGCAGCTCGCACACAAGCATACTGTACAGAGCCGTTGCTGATGGGCATCTCGTCTCACACATGTTGTTGATTGAACATGTGTTTGCCCTGTGTCACTGATTGTGACGTAGACCAGTTGCCCTGTGGCTGTGCAGGACGGTAGGCCTGTCAGGGGGAGGCCTAGCATTCTTAAATTATAGGCCCGTGTGGGATGGCCTCAGGAGATAATGAGTGGATAGCCTGAGTCATGCTCTGCGTCGGCCTCTGCACTTCAATCACCAGCCTCATCCACATGGAAGCTACTGTGACCAAAAAGATCTGCATTTCGTTACACTGCACTGGGCGTAACCACAGAGCGCATCATGTGACATGCTACAGAGGAGTCTTGTTGAACTTGGATCCTTTCCCCTTGAGTACGACCATCTGTGTCCCTGGAGAGCCAACATTGACGGCAGTGTACAATTTCCCAGCGAGGCCCCTAAGAAAAGACTAAAAACCAGACCAGAGCCTCATCTCACATCTGGACGACCCAGAGGTTAGATGCCGGGGTTGCAGATAGTTGGAGGGGGCTTCATTCATGTTCTTGCATTGTCGCTTGTTGCTTTGACAAATTGCTTCTTTTGTGCAACTGCTGGAGATGCTGTTGTTAGAATGTTATGAATTTATATAGCACATATTTTATGTAAATCAGGAGGGTTTGGGGCCCCAGACTGGAGATGTGCTCTGCAAATGGAAGTGTTTTGCTTCACAACCCCTGTCTCAATCAAACTTATAGATACAATTAACATGTTTCCTAAATTGTCTCAGTGACATTAAGTTTAAATATCCTTGGCTTTGTCTTTTTTTTTCTGCCGAGTGCCTCTGACAATTGACTATATTAAGAAATGAATTACTGGCATTGTGTCCTTAAGTTGCTTCTTTCCTACGGTTTACTATAAAACAAAGATATCAGGTTGACAGCACCTTCAAAACTCTCAACATCGTCATTCAACTTTTTAAAAAGCAATTTATATTATATTTTCTTACATATTTGGAAAAATGCATTCTGAAAGCATATCAGCATGTATATATTTTATTAGTTTGGTTAAGAATGCTTGTGGGGTTACAAGATGACAAATTTAAACAAAACGGCCTCAGAAATAACTGCCAAAACATTAGAGCAATCTCTCTTGGCCCGCAGCCAAAGGTCTTACGAGGCAGCCTGTCCTGTTACTAATCTAAACCAACTGGTGGGAACCTTGCCCAACTGAGTGAAATTGCAAGCTAAGGCAGAACAAGAAAAGCCCACTGAGAAAAGGAAAGAGACAAGTTCTGAGAGAAGAAGCGGAGAGAAAGTTTCTAAAATAGTGAGGACTAAAAGTACATTAGAGGAGGGTGGAGAGAATAAATGCATACAGTGTGCTGTGAGAGCTGTGAGACGGGGGATGGGGCTCCAAGGATGTGACTCAGACTCTCTGTCAAAACCAGCGGGGAGGGAACCTGATGAGAAAAGGGATATAACGGAGGAGAGCAGGGGTGGAGTGGGGGAAAGAAAACCCAGCCCCTCTTACACCACCCCGACTCCTTGGCATTCAGCGTCAGCAAAAACCCTAATGTGATCAAGATGGAAGTTGTCTTTGGACTTTTCGCCGCTCCCCGGCTTTCTGCCTGCCTTCAGTGCTCTTCCGACAGTTTTACGGCGAAGATCCTCACTGGAGTCCAGAAAATGGCTTGCAGGAACTAAGACTAAGGATTGCTTACAGACTTTCAGGGATGTCAAGTCACTTGAAAAAAGATGGATTCATATTTCCCAAACAACTACGCATTGCTTTCAGTAGATGAATGAAAAGGCAACTTGCACTACATTTCTGGATAACTGCACTCAAAGCAATTTCTGGATCTATAAGAGATTGTTGGATTATCACCCGGTGTTTAATCACTGAATATACAGCTACCGGATTATATCGTAAAACACTGTGTCATCACTGGAGAATTTACAAGAACGAAACATTCTTACTCCAGCATAAAGGAATTGTATTGAAGTGTCAGCGTTGCTGTCGGTTTGTTGGGCAAATAGAAGGAGCAACTGCTTTGGGACACTTTTTGTAACCCCTCTTTACTTAATTTATAACCAGGAGCAGGTTCATGCCAGAAGGTGAAGATGGCAGTTGGTACTATCCGGCTCTTCTCCTGAGGAAACAAAAGGTGAAAAAGTGGAGAAAAAAAACGCCTGTCGCAACTTTTGATCACACTTTTACTGCTTAAGAAACTAATAGCTGTGTTGGAAAAATTGACTCTTTTATGTGAACAATGATAGAAAAATTGTATTGAAAGTAGATTTGTAGTCTCTCACTGTACAATACTCTTTATTCTTCTATCATGATGTTTTTTTAGCAGATGTTCAGCTTGAATTGAGTACATCCTGCTTGTTCCCTGTGTTCCTTTACTTCTGTACATTCTGACCTGTAACAACAGGGGGAAAAAACTGCACAGTACAGAGCACGGTTTGATTCATGTATAGAACCCACAGGGCCGGCCTCTGTTGTGTATGATAATGTTGGCTTGTGGACACCCAGCTGTTCAGGGACACTGACTGTCTTTTGCACTTTAACTCCCTTTAGTTACATCATTCTCATTTTAGTGTGTACAGAATGACAGTTAACCAACACCAAGAATTTTTCAGACCACTATTGCCTAAAGAATGTCCATTGAAATTGCGGTGTAAATATGACGAAGTGGTTCGGTTACAGATCACATTGTAAAGATGTTCAAAAGTAAACAAGAGAGGTCTACATTATCCTTCATAATTATCATGAGCCAGTTGGCTTCATTCCTGGAAGCTTCTTGACACTTCAGGCAAAGTAAACGATTCCAGTTCAAGAGCATGCAATGTAGTTGGCATGCTGTGATGTGAAATTCGGAACAGCTCTGCTTGAAAAGATAATCCCACATCAGATGAGCATAACTGGGAAACCGGTTGTTTTATACAGATCCAGCAGAGTGTATACTTTCCAGGGAATTGTGAAAGCGTTATAATTACATCCTTCTTGAACTTTTACTCACTACTCCCAAGCTGTTTACTTTAAGGGTGAAACGTTATTTACCTTATTGCCATCTGTATATTCAGGTTCTCTCAACTCATAACTTGCGAACACTGGCTGTTTCTAATCCCCATTTCTCTTCTTGATTGCAGAATACCTGGTTCTTCATTTCTGCCTGCTGTCAAAAGCAGCTCTATGGGATAGCACTGGCTGTCCACCATGCCAGTAGCCATACGGAAAAGAAGTTGGGAGGAGCATGTGACTCATGCTTCAGGATTACAGTACAGCTATGATGATCTGGACCTGGTCTGCCGCCTTGGGGTGGACAGCGATGGGCCTTGGATGGGAGCAGGGTCTTCCAAACAAGGTCGACGGACGAGGTGTGCCTCCATGCCAGAGGGCTGCCACCAACTGCCCACACAGGACCTGGCTCAGACACTTAAAGGGCCGGCCTCTGTTGTGTATGATAATACTGCATCAGAACAGTTGAAGCTAATGGACAGTGATGTAAAAGTTCCAATGGATTTGCAGGAGGAGTCAGTTCATGGCCCTGGTGAGTTGGTGGACGTTGATATTCCCCAAAGGGCCTCTGAATCAGAGCATCTCCATATCGCAAACATTGGGAAGTCTGGAGAATTTCAATGTGACTCAAAGAGTGTGACGTCCAGGGAAAATATTTCTTGTGCAACTGGTAGCAGCAGTCACACTAAGAACACTATCAGTGGTGAAAACGGCACAGAGAGTAGTCAGAGTCACAACATCTGCAATGACGATAATGTCTTTAAAAGTCGACATATCTCACGTGAAGGGCAACAATGCATCTTTATCTCTTCAAACAATGGGCCTCTACTGTCTAGATCTGCTGGTGAACCGCTTGGTAAACTTCCAAATCATCAGGAAACAAAGGAGAGCCATACAGAGGGTTACAGCAGACCTCCTGAAATCTCTGAGGCCGCACTAAACCAGTTCTCTGCTGCTGAACTGGAACCTCAAACTGACCTTCCAGATGTAGAGGAAGAGAAGATTTCCACTTTTGGCCATGCTGATGCAAGTGTAACCTTACCTGTTGGTGTGCTTCACAGTTCAGTTAATATGATGGAGAGTGGTGATGTGACGTCACAGGCTAACACAACTGTGGAACCAGTTGTGACTTTAGTGGTAGAGGAAGTATGTGACAAAGGAGTAACTGAAAACCGGAGCGCGGAGGCGGCTGTCAAGCTGGATGGATTAAATGACCCAGAAACTCTAAATGAAAATACAGGACTTCACTCAAGAGACACACAAGGACTAGTGCAGGATCGTCACGACTGTACTGGTGTTTTGGATCAGGCTCATGGTTGCGAAATATCCCACCAGACATTGTTGGACCTGCGTAATGTTGAAATGACAGCGATGAACGGGCCTCAGGGAGAGGAAAGTGCACAAGCAGAAAGCAGCGAGAAAGCAGCAGCAGAGGTCAGGTATGAGCCAATCACATCATCTGATATATCTTTCAATGGTCAGTGTTGCTCTATGACAGCTAACAGCAACGTGTCATCTGAAGAACTGGATACTGGATATTCAGAAGAAAACTACACACAGACATACATTACTCAGTGTGCAGACCGGTATGTGGAAACGACAACCTCCGTTAGTCAGCCGATGGAAAACACTGATGTCGGCTCAGTGTCCAAAGAGTTGGCTTGTTGTGACGATGAAACCATAGCCCTGCAGTTGGAAAATAGCTGTTCAAAACTGGATACTATCCCAGAAGTGAGCCACGTTGAGCCAGATGACACCCCTGCACTGGATCCTCAAAAGAACATTGCCTCAGATTTCAACCAAAATCCACATGTCCAGCAGTCCCATCTGGATGTTAAACATGCAGGCTCTGAACAGCACACTGTAAACCTGCCACCATGCCCTGCAGAGGTCAACGAAGAGCTCTCACTAGAGGGACTCCATGGCAACCGAGCCCTTGGTTGTTACCTCAGTGAGTCACCTGCCCCTGAGGTGGCAGATGGTCAGAGGGAACACCAGAGGCCAGGAGCTACAGTCTCTAGAATGGAGGAGCCAGAAGCACACACCGTTATCTACAGTGACAAACAACTTACCAGTCCGGTTTTAGAAGGAACAAATGAACCTGGAGATCCAAAAGAGGACAGCGTGGTCCAAGTGCGAATGAGAAAGGTAAGGCTATATTTGATATCGATGTAGAAGAGATGCAGTGGATGACGATTGACATTTAAATACATCTTGGCTTTTGTTTCTGCGTAGTAATTGCGATTCTGGCACTTTAACACCTCGAAATTAAGTTCCTTTTTTATTTTTTTTTATTAAATGAACTGACACTTACTGGGCATTCGTGGACTACAAATCATTTTTGTCCCACACTCTGGCAATCGTCTCGGAAAACAATGACTTCACTCTTACATGCTTACAGATCGGTGAGTGGGGGGGGATGTGTGAAATGTTTTACTCTTTCTCAACGGCTCATTGCAAAACAAGGTCCTATAAGGGCATGGAGACCATGAACACAGAAGGAGCTGGAGGCTCAAGTAAAAGGCTTCCTGCACTCTCCAGAAAATACTGTATGTTGTTCTCTTTACAGACTCTTTCACTGCTAGCGGGTGTGCTTGTGGGTACAGTTCAGTGGCAAAAACCTAGAATAAGCAGTTCTTGGAGTTGGGCTGATTGGAACAAAGCAATGAGTAGTTGCAGTGTTTGCCTTTTTGGAATGACAACAAAAAATCCATTATTTACAATGCAGAGCGCATTAAGCAGGCATGTTGTTTCGACAAGCACCATATTGTGGAAAGTCCGAAAGCTTCTAGCTGAAGACGATCGTCCGCTTGTGAACATGTGGAAATCCCATGCATGGGTTGTATTCAAGGTTGTAGTTTTGTACAGGTTTAGTGTACTGCTTATACATTTTGCACTTTGAAATGTTACAAAAACATTTATTTAACGGTTTATAAAACACTGTCATGTAGTTGTGAGGCCATTATAAAGACATTTTTAAGTGTTAAGTGTTTTTTCATTGTGTATCAAGACTATCTGTTGTTTTCTGAGGTTTAGGACTTGTGATAGGATATCAAGAACATTGTGTTATACTGAAGCGTGCAACGTGGCGGTTAGTAGTGTTGGTCAGTGTGTGGGGTGTGGGATGTTTTGATTCCCATGGTTTTGAATTTACTGCAATATACTTTCAAAGTAGTGTCTCTGTATGTATCCGCATAGATAATGTGGGATGTCATGTTGTTGCTCATACACACTTCTACAGCCCCCTTTACAAAGTACATAACACAAATGTTTTTCGACCTTAAATTAAAAACGTGACATGAGCTATGATATTGAGTGAAGACCAGTTCGTGGTTTTCATATGGTGATGCCAGTTGAATTGGGTAATCACAGATATTTTTGTCTGTAATCACTGCATTATTTCAACACAAATTCCATCCATGTGTGCAAAAACAAATATTTGGAGGCCCGCTCAGTCATGACCAGTGGTGAAGTCACTCCCATCAGCTGCCAAAAACCAGAGATGACAGTCTCAGTGCAAGGACACAGAAAACCAGTGCCGTATTTATTACCACTGGCTCCAATTTTAATCTTAGAATGTCTTTCACTATTTTGGATTCAATATCTGAGAAAATCAAGTAGAGTTCAGCCATTAAATTGTAGGGCACCAATGAAATTCATCCACAGGCTTTTCACCACGGGGTGTGAAAAGACCTCACAGTCTTCATACATACTGTATGAAGCCAGTTTAGGAAGAAAATCTGCTTTTGGGAAGGTCATGAGCACAGGAAAGAAATAAGGTTGCACAAATTAACATTATCATCTCCAAGGGAGGTAGCAGACTGTATTTTGCATCAAGAAAAAAGGAGAAGAAGCTCTTGGATATCATGAAGGAAATTACAGAACTGATGTTATTATCTGCTAGTGGACAATTATCTCTGTCAAGATATTGTACTCACAAATGATTATGTCCCCAGTGAACCATGTTGTTGTTGTTGCAGATTCAGTTTGTAAATTGAAGTCATCTGGTTTGTATAATAGCTTCGGATTAACCTGATATTGGGCTTTGTTACTGTGTTTATTTGTTTTAGCAACAGGGCTTTATCTTGACCCCAGGGCCAAACTGGCTCAACTGTCGTTTATCTGACAGCAGACCTCTTGGCAACATCATCATCTCAGTGCTCTCTCTGATAAATGAGGACTGAAGGGCAGAAAAAGAGACAATCAACTGCTCATTCATGAATGAGATACATACATTAAACAGTGTATGCATAATCGTGTGCACACTATGTTTAGCTCAGCAGAGAAATTGACCCTTGAGTTTAATGGACAGGTTTGACAAATGGGATGAGGGCCACAGGGTAGAAGAGGGGGTTTGAAAAAGAGAGCAAGGAAAGGGGAATGAGGGGACTAAGAGTTCAAACAGTGTGGGAACTGTCTCCCATCTCAAAAAAACAGGAAGTCGAGAGGAATGTAACAGAAACCTCAAAAGATTGGAAAGAGAGAAAAGAAACCTTCTGAGAACACCCAAACCACCAGAATGCCCCCGAAAAAGCATTGCCTCTCTGAGGCGCCTGACATCGCACTGCACTTGTGTTTGACTCTGCTGTTTTGTGGTTGTTATTGCCATCTCGAGCCAGAGGCTTTTGTTCATTCAGTAAGGTCTCGTAAAGATGTCATTGTTTTACCACGATACAATGTTTCATTGTGAAACTCTGCCAAGGACACAGAACGTAGCGATGTGCGCTGCCACTCGCTAGGAATGCCAATGAATGCATCAATGCGAGACACATTTCCATGACACACATGGCCCTCAATGTCCATTTGCTCTCTTGGCAAATCCAATAACAACAGCTTGTGACAGGCTAGTTGGACACTAACTGGAAAATAAATGTCAGCGCAAGTCATAAGACGTTGGGGTCGGAGCACGGAGCCAGGCAGAGCTGGAGCTTGTTTACCGTGATGCAGATTCTATAGGATCCATAAACCTGTCAACCTCGCACACATTAGCGGTAGTCACAGCTCATATGAATGTTGTCTTCTGAACACACCCATTTGTAAACTTGACTAAAACAAGATCTAGCCACCTCACAGGATATGTTTAGTACTTCATAACGATAAGATTTCTCTCTAATTGATCACACCTAAGAACAGACACGCATGAAATCCAGGCACACCTTCACACGGTAACTCGCCTCCATACCTTTGCAACATACAATCATAGTGGCTGTGTGTCCCATGAGGTCACCCTCATGAGGTGTTTAACAGGGTCTGTTAGTGGAGATTGCGATGAGGTTTGGCGGGACTAATGAGCTAGCCGTGTGATGTCATTTCTTGGGGTTCTTCTCGGGAGAGAAGCTCAGACGGAGAGCCACACCCGGAGCCGGTATAAAAGACGGGCAGGAGGAAATGAAAAGCTATGCTGTGTTAAGAAGTCCAGAAATGTTTGAACTTCAGACAAGGGTTTATTTTGCATCAAACAAAACAGGATTGAGGCATAGCAAACAGTGTGAAGGTGGTATGGATTGCATGTTATGTAGCTTGTCTTACTGACGAGACACCACCTGAGGTCAGTGTGAGGCTTGTTATCACAGCGTGAGAACGGATAGTTAAGCGCTGCAGATGAGAGGACTAAAGGGAAAATGTTTTAGGTCGTGAAGTTATGTGATTAAAAATGGACCGGAGATGATACAAAAGAGATATATATTAAATGTGCAGAACGGAGAACGAGACAGAAGAGCAGAGGGTGAAAGAGGATTCAAGTTATCTGCAGCAGTTGAAAAGCAAGAGGAAAGAGAAGTAAGAAGCAGGGAAAGATGGATGAGCATAGTTTGCAGTATTTTGGCATGAAGGGCTACAGGCCAAAGAACTGAGTTAGTTTAAGATTAATTGTTTGGAAATATTCTGAAAATATATTTCTATTAGTATTTTTAATATGACGGATCAAGGTAGGCCTTAGATGAAAAAACAAATCCAACAACTATATTTGATATTTAAACTTTATTTTAGCTTATTCTAATGTCCTTCAAGCCAACTAGTCTGCATCTGTTTTATGTCTTTCTATATTGAATCAAACTGTTGTATGTTGTTAATACTTCGCTCATTTAGTCCTTTGTTCAGATCAAGTAAGAAGCTGGAAAGCTGAGTAAGCCATCCCCACACACTGTTCAAGTTCAGTAGGCAGGAAAACAAATGTCGTCCTGTGCATTTCAAAAACATCTCATCTCCATTTCCATGCTTCCAACTTTACAAGGCATTACCATTGACTTTTGTAATTTCAGTGGCACTCTTCTGTCAACTTCTCCATCCTTGGAGGCGTATGGTAAATAAACTGCATACTGTATATTTGGTGCTTTTCTACCACAACAACAGACACATTTGCCTCTCATTCAGCCACTCACACACTGATGAGGGCAGAGCTGCCGTACAGGGAGTTGGCCTATCTATGGGGAGCAATTTTGGCTTCAGTGTCTCTCCTACATTTATGAGTTGCTTGCAATGGTAATATTTCATTTTTTCTCTGATTTGTCTGTTTATTCAGCATGAGCATGCTCGTCTGGACTCGATGGTTTTGCTGCTGATGAAGCTGGACCAGTTGGACCAGGAAATTGAGAATGCTCTCATTGCCACCTCCTCCATGGACGGCACGCCGACCCTTCATCAACGACCACTCCTGGTACGCACCTGCATGTTATCCTGCTGGATTTGGCTGCAGTTTCTACTTCATTTGGAAAAACTCTTTTCTTTATATGAAAATATTGTACCCAATGTATCCAGAAATTACCTTCATTCGTTCTTTCATTTCTTCCTTACCTAGAATAATCCTATCTGTCCCTTAGTGGCCATTATGAGGCATAACAATGTCTATAAACACGGTATCATTCATCTGCTGATGAACTTTGTAGTGATAATACTAGATCAGCCTTGAATAAATAGTGAAATATTGGAGGAAAACAATATAATGCCTACATTGTCATCTTTGTCTTTTACCTGTGCAGGAGCTAGATTTAGGATCTTTACCAGCAGCATCACAAAATCCTCCTCATCCACATGTTCCTGCTGCCTCCAACTCAGGCCCTACATCAGCCCTTGGAGCAAAACCTAAGAGTGGGGTAAGTCAGGAGCTCGATATCATACATCTAAACCATAATCAGTAGATTGCTTCGAGATCACACACACACACACACACACACACACACACACACACACACACACACACACACACACACACACACACACACCATCTATCACTATCATGCATCACCAATGTTCTTTATTTTCTTCTTGGCTTTCCTCCCTTTACATTTTTGCATTTTATTTAAAATGCTGGCCAGGTTTGTGTGTCGGCTTGTTTAAAGTATGACTGTTGTTCTGTTTTTGCAGTTTTTCATGATTTCAAAATTGCGAAACATCAGTTGTCCATTGTTGTGGCTGTTTTAGTTTCCGGTGTCTCTCATGTGCAGAGTTTTTTAGTTGATGCAGAGCTACTGTTAAACAACTTTTACGTCTCAAATGAAACAAACTTTTCTCCTTGGGACACAGTGGTACAAAAGTTTCAATTAAAACAGCAAACACAGGGCACACACACACACACACACACACACACTCCTAGTGAATCCCCCAGTTGTAGGAATGTCCCCCAGCACTTAGGGCTTAGCCAAGCAGACGTTAAAACGCTATAATTAGCTGGTTCCATAGATCCAGACCCCTTTTCCCCAACAAAGGGGTCAGAAGGGGGGTCTGGGGGTGAAAAGCCATGGCAGGAGGGGAACGAGGAGGGACACGCTTCAAGTGAGACGGGCGTCTTCAAACCTCTTGCTTGCTCATTTAATGACTTTGTCAGCCTTGCTTTGCAAATGCTGTCAGGGCAAAGTGAACAAGGCCGGTAGCCAGGGGACTGAGCACTGGAAATATAGAAAAAAAAGATAATAACTGCTTTGAGATATTTTATCACAAGATATTTTATCACAAGATATTTTATCACAAGATATTTTATCACAAGATGCGTGGAAAGGACGTCTCGCATTCTTGAATTATCTTTCGCAGTTCCTTATTGACATTGCTTTGTCTTGTTGCACGTCACAACTCTCATGCTGTCTTAAAGGAACGCAATATTTCCCTCGTGTGTGACGGTTACTTTAAGGGATACAGAGCAACCTGCTCTATGAAGTGTGATGCATAATGTCTGCTGCCAACTGTTTCCACAACCTCCATTCCTGCAGTAACCCAAGGTAACTTACTAAGCTTGGGTAAACAGTGCTTTCACTGCTCCTAATAGGAAGCTTTTTTACAGTGGAGGCCCTGCGGGGTGATTGATGGAGGCCAAAGAGATGATGACTTCATGAAGGGGATTCTCAGTGGTAAATAGTCGAAGGGCCTTTCAAACTTAAGTGTTGGGACGGCAACTTAATCTTTTAAGCTAGACAATACAAATCCTTTAAATGATGTAAACACAAGGCAGATGTGAGGAAGAACCATGATTGAGGTTTTAATTCACCCAGACATTATAGTTTTACAAGAAGAAATACATATTATAATATATTTTTCAAGTACAGAATAACTATCATCTGTTGTTGTATAAAAATATAACTCAGTTCTAATAGGGATGGTAGTATGTAGAGTCATTATTTTACTGTAAATGTTTCAGTAACATTTGTTTCCCTTTTATATGAGTGTCATCTAATGTTATAATGGAAATAATCTCATCCTTTCTCCTAGTGTTGACCATTCTCTGGCCACTTTTATATGTTATACATGGGTTGACTGAATAACCAGAGCTGCTCACAATACAACAAATACACCACCTCAAACTTCATCATCCACACTTTTGATCTCTGGCACTGTTGAGAAAGGCTTAACATCACAAGCCCCTTTTACTCTTCTTACTTGTTCACTACACAGTGAATACATGCTTCCAAGCAAATCAATCCTGCACTGAAACCAACTTTGTGCTGTATACAGTATGCTCAAAAAAGAAAGAAAAAGAAAAATCCAGGCCTATGAAAACCTATGAAACTTAAAAAAAATGCCAGATGATAAATCACTGACTCTGCTACATAGCATTTGAATTAGCATTTTATGTGTTGCCTTGAACGTGTCTCGACATCAATCCCAACAAGAAAGTATTTGCAAGTTAACACAGGACAGCAAACAACATATATCTTTTTGGCAAGGCAACGGTAAGCGCAACCCGTTTTAAAGTCAACGCAGAAATTGCTACTCTACAGTCAAAATAAAGGGAGTAGTATGTCGACCTATTACAACACAGCTTTGATACTGTACATAAAGTATTAAGATGAATGTCTTCAGGCAGAAGGTCAGTGAAAGGTTCAAATTTGAAATTCTGGCAGGAAGCTCATGTAAGACCAACTGACAGCGAGATCACATGAGTGTGTGTCTTTGTTTGTGTTAAAGAGCAACTAAAGACTAAATTACCTTTTTTCAGGAGGTGTGTACAGTCACTTAATTATGCTATCAATTGATCCTGGGCCAGGATCTTCCCTTCCCTTTTCCAGTGAAAAGTAAACCTACTAATTCTTTCCTCTGGACCAAAGCAAATACTTTGGTTTAAGAAAGCGTTTGATATTAGTACTTTTAGTATTCGCCAAGCCATGCTAGCAGTTCACAAGGCTTTGAACCACCATCATGGCCATCAGTGTATGTGCAGAGGAGTGGCTGGTGTGTCTGTGTATTTTGTTATGTATGTTTGTAGAGGCAGTGTGATTCGCTAAGTGTTTATTATTGTGCATTTGCATTCCCTCCATCTTCCGTTGGATTATGCAAGAGGTAACTGGTATTTGTGTTCTTCCTGTCCCCCTGACACCTCCTGGAACTCAGTGTATCACTTTGCTGTGATTGTACCGAGCACATGGTCCTGCTATTCTGTCTTTTAAGCAACACTGATAAATGTGAAGTGGTGGAATGTGGCTGTGTACTTTGGTGATGAGTGGACATTCACTTGGCATGTACATGGTCATTCACTCACTGTTGTGGATAAAGCACTGGGTTTCAAGTGAATAGATTCTTGGCTCCTTAGCTAACGTAGCTGATGGCTATTGTTAGCCTTCAGCAGGTGGCTGTTATTCTTGCATCGAATGTGGGGCTAATATCTAACGGATGTTGTGCCACAGCAGGTGTTTTTTTCTCATGGTTGCACTGCTATTCTTTGCCCCTGAGTGTTTTTGTTGGCATGTTTCTATTACTTGCTTAGTGTAGCAGGTGTCCTGCAATGGTATTTGACGTGCATTGTTGTGTTGCAACAGGTGGCTTTAATGTGCTTTACAGACTGTGCTTTACTATTGATTTGGCTCTATCTTATATTTAGGGCTGCAACTATTGATTATTTTCATTATTGGTAAATCTGCTGATTCCTTTATTATTGTTAATTGGTCTATGAAATGTCAAAAAAACAGAGAAGATTGCTAAAGCTCCAGATGAGGTCGTCAATTGTCTTGTTTTGTCCAACTAAGAGTCTTAAACAGTCAGTTTACAAACACATAAAACCAAGGAAAGTAGAAAATATTCACACAAGAATCTAAAACCAATGATTCTTTAAAATTACTATTATTATGACGGTTATTGTTTTTTTGGACCAACTAATAGTCAGTCATGAATAAGTCTGTAAAGACAAAATAATGTATAGCAGCATTAGCTGTCATTAATTTGGATTTATATCTGTAGTAACAAACTTAAGTTATGCGTGGTGTGAGAGCCATTTGTTATGTGACTCTATTTTTAGAGCTCTTTTGGCTGTTGAGGATGTGCCAAACCACAGAGGCGGGCGGAGGCTGCTGACCCCTGACCACCTTCCTCTGAATGTTACAGTCGGAAACAACATATCAGTCACCCTCAGCATGGAGCGTTCCCACCAGCGAGACATACTCAGAATCCCCTGCAGACCTCATCTTCTGAAGAAGGCACAGACCATGGCTGTCTGTTAAAATTAGCACAGGGGTGTTTTATGTTTCATGCATACACTGTATGGTGACAGCGAAGGCTCTGCCCTGACCCAGCCCTCATCGTCTTTGGTATACATTCCATAACAGGGCAACCTTTGGCCCTTTGTTTGGGTCTGTCTCCACGACTTTTGTCATCTCCTTAGGTGGTTTTGTCACTAATTGACAGAGAGATCTAAGAGTACCAGATGTCCTATCTCTGGAATTTGTTATTTCTGGACTCAAGGGTTTTTTTGAGGACATGATTGATTGAGAGATATTTTTATTTCAGAGTGACGGAATTGCTTTATTCCCTATCAGTTGGTTATGTATGTATATAGCTTTTTATCTGTCTGTAGTTCGGTGGACAATAGAAGTGCTGTGGTTTGCGTGCTAAGGTCACCAGCAGATCTCTGCTCTGTGCTTCCTCCATGTTCCGGTTTGGCAGCCTCATAGTCCCCAAACATCCTTTATCCAAACCACACCTTCTCTCGTCCCACACAACACAGACTCAATATTTTGCTACTCCCACTGCCTTTTATTTATCTCTACGTTTGCTCCCACTCTCTCTCTTATTGCAGTCCTCCGTCAATAGTCCACACCATGTGCAGCAGTGATAATTATGTTTGCTTACATTCCACCCACGTATTTGGCTTAAAGACTGTAGTCGGCCATAATGAGTCAATTAACTGTGAAACCAACCGCCATTCAGTCTAACGAGGGGTGCCAGTGGTGGCTCCGGTCATGGCCACGCTTGTCGCTTTGTGTGCTGTCATTGTCCCCAAGGTCAGTCCTCTGCTGAGCACAGCTGTAAGAAGGAGACAAACATAGACCTGCTGTGGTTTAACAAAAAGAGGGAAAGAAAAAAGAAAAGGCTTGTGTTTGGAACGGGATGTGGAAAGTGAACTTCTCCATAACCCCCACGAGAACATCTTGTTTTTCCTGTCGATTCAAGGCTACAGTCATTGCATAAAGCACTCCAAGAACATTATAGACAAGAATATAATTAATAGAGTTCCCGTTTTCATTGCGTCATTCAATTTGTCCACGTGTATCAGCCTGACTCAATTTGCAAACTGAACATTTTCTCAAAATGGCTTTGAGCTATGATATCCTAAATTGTTTCATAAAATGCAGAAAGTTTTCTTTTTTAGTATCTGGAATGACAACTCTCTCTGTTTGTTTTCATGACAACATACTCCCAAATCGCCGAAATCACATAAGCTTAATCACTAGTTACCACATTCATTGGCTTCATGTGTTTTGTGGTACATTTTTAAAACTTAAATGAATCATAGTTTTTCATCCACCATGAAAACATCACTTCGCTGTGTTTGTTGCTAACAAAGGCACTATGTCAATGGAGCGTAACCTACATCTATTACATAAAAGAGACAGTGAATGTGCAGGGAATAGTAGCAGGATGATGCACTTGTTGACAGTAACTCTTAAGGATGACTGGATAATGCAGGCATCTGGAAACACCCCTGCAGCCCGCTGATAATGAACCACCATAAATCACACAGCGAACAAACAAACTGCACTCTCAGAGGCACACACACATCCAAAGATGCTGAAACATGTACACAGGAATTCATTGTAAAACCAGCTGTGATTTAGGCAACACTGATTCAGGCTTATGATTGATGGTTTTATTTGTAACATTCTTTTGAACATGTTTTCACATTTTTGTTTTGAAGATGTGTTTTCATTCATGTTTCCCTTGAAGTAATATTACGTCAGCCAATAAACACCTGCGGGGTTTTGTCCAATTCATCATCTTTGCCCTCAGCTGTAATGTGGGGATGTGGCCTACTTATCGAATGAGTTTGTTTTTTATTTAGAGGTAAATATCCAGTTACCCAACGGTCAAAGCTTACGCTGACCAGCTGAATGCAGTGCCCTCTGCAGCAGACAGTCAAGCGTGTGCATTCTTTAGTAAATGTCACAAAACTTTCTGTGACCCAGCAAGGTCTCGCCCGCTGGTCCTGCTGGTAAGTCAATAAGCTGGATGTCTGCCATCAAACTACTATGGGGCCACCAGAGTCTTCTACAGAGGACAGTCTAATCCCTCAGTGTTGTTAACCCACTCTCTGCTTTCTCCCAAAAATAAAAGCGACTAATCCACGGGCTAGCATTGTTGGTGCAGTTGGGATCATAAGACTTATCTCTTTTAACTCCTTAAGCCCCAAATTGAACATGGTGAGCGGGAACAGGTGACACATCTAGTCTCATAATCAATGTAATAAAACAGGAGTAGAATAATGCAGTGATGTTGGTCGGTTTTCAATGTATTCGAGTGGGACACTCCCTGGGACAAAGCCCTTCCTGGATGTTGACAATGGCTTCGTTCGTTTTTTGCCTATAATAAATCAGAAGACCCTTTGACCTTATACTGACTTATACTGTACTTTGTAACATGTTCGGTGTTATATCATGTCAATAAATGTCACTTTTTTTTACGATATCAACCTTTCAGATGCAGAAAGTTATTATTTTATATTGACTGATTTCTTTTCTCCATTGAAATCATAAAGTGATTTATTTTATTTTTTTATTAATTGCAGGTGAAGCATTTTCATGCATGATTCACAAATATACACTCAAAATACCACCCAATTTTTAATGGCTACATATAATCTCATTTCGGACTTTGTCTTGAAAAAAAGAGTTATGGTCTGCATACACACATGCAGATACAGCTCATGTTTATTGAAGTTGCACCTGAAGTTATGTATAATAAACAGTTTTGAGCGAGACACTTAACCCCTAAAATTGCTCCCGTAGCTGTGCCTACGGTGTGATAGAATCAGAATTATAAGTCGTTTTGGATAAAAGCGTCTGCTTGTAATGTAATGTAATGTAATGTAATGGACAAGAAGTTTGGTGATGACCTGTTAGTTTGCTGTTTTGGAGGAAGAGTCTTATGCTTAGACTAATTAAGTGTTATTCTGTTGTCCGGTGATGGATTCCAAGGGCCAGTCAACAGTCCACAGTTTATGCTCCAGGGGCCCAGCACCAAATCCCACCAGACACTGCCTGAAACCAGAAGCCTGTTGCTTTGGTTTACTCTTGTAAACAAAGGCAAATGTGTGTATGTATCTGTCTGTGTGTGTGTGTGTGTGTGTGCATGCACATCCCCTTTTCTCATTGTCTTTCAACCATCATCACCCCACACAGAACATGTCTCACGACTTAAGGTTGAGTGAGAGAATGAGGCCTCAGCTGGCGGTCTGAGTGTGTGTGTCTGTGTGTGTGTGATTGAGTACACATTATGTATGGTAAAATCATTAACGTCCTAAGTACTAAGTCCAACTAAAGACTGAAAGTGATTTCACCGAGCATCATACAAGTCAGTAGATGTTGCTGAAATGCTCTTCAAATTCCACCAGATTTCATCTGGAGTTGTTTTCTTTTGAAATAGCTGTTAAATCCAACATCTGGACGCCAATATACATCTTCTGCAGGAAACGTTCCAAGCATCATTACACCAACTCATCGCATCACTTCCTGTTGACACACTTCAAGTGTGACATATGGAAACTCTTCAATGTGGAAAGGGAACATGGGGGAGAAAGTATGTGGAGTGGGGCATTCGTCTTTTCCTCAAGTAGAAGGCAAAAATGGAGTTTTTTCCCACGTTTCCCAGCACACGTGCACTCAGCGGTTGACGGAGCATGGAGAATATATTCTTTCATAAGTGCAGGGCAGAAAGAGCAAATTCACGGCAGTCAAAAACCAACCAGCCAATGAGCCTCAGATAACATCGCCCATGGTCCTCGACAGACGTGCGCATGCACTCACAGACACATACACACACACACACACACACACACACACATAATGTCTCTGTTCCCTCTATCACACACAGTTACCTTATATACTCAGTGCCGGAGCCACTAGCTTACCTGACCATAAGCCATCTGCACCAATTTAGCCATTTGCGTTAAGTGGTGGAGAAAAAGGTTTGGGTTAGCCTGAGCCCCCTAATCCTTAGCCAGCACAGACCATGGGTGGTCACACACACACACACTCACACACACACACTCACACACACACACACACACACACACACACACACCACACATGCTGCAGCTGCAGTGCATGAGGGGGGCTGTGGATGAGAGGGTGGCGGTGGGGTTGAGAGAGGCATGGTGGACTGCTCGGATTTGTTGTGCAAGAGCCACATGCCAATGGTTTGCTTAACATCTCTGACTAACTCACTCACACAGAAAAGCATGTGAACTCAGCTCTACACGATGGGTCTGTTACTGAAAAACAAAATAGTATTTGTTACTAGGGCTGTGTATTGGACCTCAAAGCTTTTTATTTGGTGCCAACCAAAATATGAGTGAATATCAACAATTGTCAAGTACCAAAAGCTGACTCTAAATATTTGGTCAGCTTTATACTCTTCTTTATTTATTCTTATACTTCCTGATTTAAAACTCCAGTGAATGAGCGAGGACAAAATCATGCTGTGCAGTCAAACTTTGTTCAAACCCTCAGAACATTATTTCAAATTCCAGAGGGGATCCCTAAATTTTGGGAAAATGTGTCTAAAATGAGGAGCATTTGTTGTCAACGGCAACAAGGAGTCTTGGTTTTGAACATGTTAGCCAGTGTAGACATCATGTGGCTTCAACAAAGAAATGGAACAACATGATATACAATATATTTGATACTGTCAGACAGAGATGGTTTTAAAAACCTGACATTAAAAAAAGGGAAAACTGGATGTTAACTGGTTTTATTCAAAATGTTGTAAATCAAAGTATTGTTTTTTGTGTCGCTACTTGTGTTTAGACTGTTAAACATCAGTAAATAAAAAACCTAATCAATTCCCAGCTCTACTTGTTAGTTTCAACACAGTCAACTTTTTTCTTTCAAGATTTCTGAAACAACTAACGAGCTAACTTAGTCTGTTGGTAATTGTAAAATCATGAATAAAACTAAAATGATTTCTTGTAAAACTTGCTTGCTTCCTGCTACAGTAATGACTATAATGACCCTACCGTGGTTAATCATGCAGGCACACATGCTTGCAAGCCACTAAACACACACACACACACACACACACCCACACACACACACCGACAGACGTGTAAAGCAAACACATACCATACTCCCTGTGCCCCCCACACAACCCACTTCCAGTAAATTAGTGGCAGTAAATGAGGCAGCTGACGCTTGTGTGCTCTGCAGCCTACAGCTCCCCAGTGGACACCTGACATGGCCCGGACAACCTGCACCGTGGCATGCCAGGGGGGAACGCAGGCAAACATGGGGAAAATATGCGAACGTGGTACTATGAAAACACTGACACTTGCTGGTACCCATTCATTCACATTCTTGTTAGGCTCGGTGGTCTCTCACTCACCTTTATTCAACTGTAATTGCTATTATGAGGGAAAACATAGCATTGTGTGAAGGTGAGATTTACACTGTGTGTAAGTGACTTCATGGGTCATTGACAGGAACCCGTGGTGTGGTGCTTACACAATAGGAAGGGCGCACACTGGTGCACTGAAATGTCTTGTTAGTGCTAAGCAGAGGAGCCACGCAGACCTCCCATATATTAATTGAATTATTCAAGGCCATTTGTTCTGCAAGTTGTAGCTAATTATTAAATGTACAGAAAGTCATTGATTTTGTTTTCTCATTTTAACACCACTGTGCTACAATATACCATTGTAAACCTTTCGATTAAATCAACACATGAGTTGTTGCAACTGTTTTCTAAATGTAACATACAGTGGAATTTAAGGATAAGGCTGTTGCTATTCTCTATTCGTGTGTGCATCTAATCACAAAAAAAGTCTGAATTAAACAATGTGTTTCTCCATCTGTCTTGATACTTCCCGCCACAACCCAACCCAAAGCCCATTCATTCCCACTTAAAATGTTAGTCTTAAAAACAGGTCAAAAATATTTAGTTTAACTTTTAGAAAAGACTCAATAACTTCTTAAAAAAGCTGGGCAGTGTAGTGTTCAGCAAATGTTGCTCATACAGAATGGAAAATGACATTTTAATGGACTATTTTCATCAGCGGATTAAGACACATTTGGTGAGCTAATGAGTATTTACAGCAGCAAGACGGTGCATGTGGCATTGACTCAAATATACCACAGTTTGAATAGGTTTGTGGCAAATAAATGAATAAATTATATTTGGCTTTGGCTGCTCAGGACACACTTGTTCGTAGGATCAATTCAATGTTGGTTTTTCATATGATTTGTTCACAGTGAGAAAAAGACACAAGGTTAGAAAAGAAAAGAAAGTAGGGGAAATGCACTTTATCTAACCTGTTTGCCAACGGAGGCAGTTTATATCCAACAGATGAATAGGCAA
The DNA here is from genome assembly GCF_949748355.1 of Melanostigma gelatinosum. Taxonomy (NCBI): domain Eukaryota; kingdom Metazoa; phylum Chordata; class Actinopteri; order Perciformes; family Zoarcidae; genus Melanostigma; species Melanostigma gelatinosum. Next base: position 15,836,544 of record NC_136644.1, on the reverse strand, counting down.
AAACTAAACGGGTTGACACTATCTAGTGTTTTGCACACAAGGGAATGCAGCGAGGACACTTCTGTAGCTGAAAGAGCAGAGCTAACTCCGAAGTCCAACAGCTGAAACAGCACTGAATATAAATCTATCTCTGATTTCACCTCACTGTTGTTGTTCTGTTTGTGTTGGTGATTTCGTGACAGAGGAGTGAGTATAGGAGGCTTTGGCTGTGGCTTCTCCCCGGTTTCTTTTTCGGTCATTAATCCGCAATAAATTGTAAAGCTATTTGTCCACAATTGTACCCACTCTTTCTCTGGAACTTGACCCATGAAGTGATTAAATGCTGTTTTTGCCCACACATTGTGCACAAATACATGTTCACACAGTTGTATACGCACACACGCGTACAGACACAACTCGGCAGACATACACACTCGTGATTTTAGATCAAGTTTGTATGCGCCGACAGCTCACCCACTGGCTTCTGTTAAATCTGAGTGAAACAGATTGGGACCAAGACAACACTTTATCCAGAGTTAATGGGCCAACAAGTCATCAAAAACATGTGTCAAACACATTGTATTCACTCTCACCAGACTGTGTCACGTCTGTGGTGGTGCATCAATAAATGTAATAGCATAGGGGAATGGCCTATAGTCATATGTTTCAGATTCATTCAGTTTCATTCTCATATTATAACATGCTCTAGTCTACACAGTCTGATTGTGTGAAGTCAGAATGAATAATAATGAAACTAACGCTCTAATCTTAAATTCTCATCTGTTTATCAGCCACAGACAGTGAATCACAGGAGAAATTCCCAAAAGCTACAGAACTTCACGTGAATCAGATTTCTAAACTTTAGTGTGTAGTCACAGTGGACTTTTTTGGGGGAAGACTGTGAAAAAGACACTTACTGTAACTGTTAAAATTATAGTATTGATCATAATGCTGAGAAACCGAAGCATAAGCACACCTTCCGCTGACGGATAGACAGATGGCGCCGTTACCAGCTGTCGGACTATTTCTTGGTCGGGAGATCTCACTGAGATCTTTCGTCACTGTGAGGTTGTCAGGCAACCAGAGGAGACTCCAGTAATTACTTCTCCCAGTCGATAAATCCCCGCACATATCCCCAGTGCAATTAAAGAAAGATATAACCTCATAATACATCATTTGTGAGCTTTAGAGTTGCTGGTAGGTGTATTTTGTAACCTTATAACAGAGGCTACCTTTGGCATATTTTCCAAAATGTTAAACTGTTCCTTTAAGATGATAATCAGTGTGGCTTTGGCTGTTCTCAATCTGTTGTGTAAGTAGGTGCTAAAGGGTAAACAGGCTTTAAAGTAGCCACAGCAGGACACAGCCAAATCACTTTAATTAGGCCTAAAGAGAAAGAAATAATCACAAAAGAAGAGGCATTTATCTGAACAGAAATATCAGGAGAAAAATTAGATATTTACACATTTTGCACACCAAAGGTTATTTGGACAAAGTGGATGAAATGTATTGAGTATGTGCCCTATCCTCCTTTTCCTGTCTGATCTGTTCCAGGAGAGTGTGGATTAAAACAGGTCAGGGTGTGGAGGTCAGCCAAGGAACCTGAGGTCAAAAGTCAGAGGCAAGAAAGACCTCCGCATTCCAATTGACTGCTGTCCTACACACACACACACACACACACACACACACACACACACACACACACACACACACACACACACTTTGCCAAAGAAATGACTGCTTGATTAAATGCTCTATTTTTACCAGAAACCTTGTTTCAAATCAGTTGTATTTTTTAAAACCCACAAGAACATCAAAGATGGAAATATTACGTGAATGACGAAAATCTACTTTGGCAACAAAATGTGTTTTATCAGTAATGTCTCTCCAGACGACCTACATAAGGGTTGGATCAACATTGAATCAGAGGAGAGTGCACTCTCTGACTTTTAATGATGTTACATGAGTTCACAAGTCTCGGGTGGGCTTGTTGTCGGCTGTGACCATTTATTACAAAGTTTGCACTTTATTAAACGATGCATTCAGAGTTTGTCCTTGGTGTGTTTGTGTATATGGCTAATTTGTATTCGTCATTTTGGTGTGTGTAGCACCATAATACTGTAGCTGCACACTCCTTTTGATTTCAAACAATATTCTTAAAATAGTTTTATTATCGTCGTGGATCTTCAAGGATTATATACACAATTAGACTCGAAATACACACAGACAAGACAAATAGATCAGAAGATGTCCGTCGATTGGGTGGGAGAACATGCAAATGAATTATAGCTAACACAGCATCGTAGCACTGCATGAATACTATTATTTGATGTTTTCCTTCACGATGCTTTTCATTCATTTTCATGCACAAAACACATTGTTAAATGGCAGCAGATCAAGGGATTTTACTGACTGAGTTTGAAGAATGATGCAGCTACTTTTGAACTATAATCTTTTTTCTACTCTCTTTCCCAGAGCACCTCTACCGTTCCTGAGACACAAAAAGCTGGTGAGTCCTCGCTGTTTTTTTTTATTACATTCTCATGTGTTCAGTTAACTCACAGACCTTGAGACTCAAAATAATAGGTTGTGTTTTGTTGGATTTCTTTTTCACTATTTTGTCACGTGTTTGGAAAAAGTGTTTGATCCGGTCCAGGTCTGGTCTGGTGTCATGTGAAGAGATTCTAAGGCACACTTTCTGATTGATAATCTCGTCCGGTGTTCACAAGAGGAAGGAGGGAGGGATTGAGTGGAGGAGGACAGGCTCGGTTTCTCTATGAGACACTGGATGTGAATGTAGATAAGATCGTAGACTCATCTACAAAATCATCAAGCCAGTCGCCTTTCTAAGATAAGAGCCAGACTGGATGTCGTGAACGATGCCAAGAACTTTAGACCTGTATTTATTTCCCTTTTCCCTTTTCCCCTCACGTCTTACTTTCCTTCCTGATAAGATGTTTCTGTGATCAAAACGATATTCTGGTATAGAAAGCAAAAATATGTAAATCCATCCAAATACACACCCTTGCAAACATGCTTATTTTGTGACTGGACTTGTGTCGTATTTGTTGGCCTACAATTATCAATCCTCATCTGACTCCTTCCTGATGAAAAGCCTTCACCGTATTGACATGTAATTTCATTACTTTGCAAAGCTCGCCGTCATCCTCTTTGCACACTTTTATGATAAATAGAACAAACTCGATGTGTGACTGGCCCATCCATCCTGGCTCCGACCTCTGTGTCAGCAGTCTGCCGGTAATGCACAGAGTCATCAGGAAACTTTGGATGGACAGACATACTTTCAGACAGCCGGCAGGGGAGAAGTGTTCATTAAACACCCCCCTGTGTCGTCAGTCCGCTGGTAAACAATACCAGAGAGGTGGCTGGACGTGGGTACGAGGCTTTCATATTCCCCCCCCGCTGTCTCAAAGCCTGCTGGGAGTCCTCACTCACTCTCGTTCTGTCTCTCACTCTAATTACCGGCCCTTTGCTGAAAACCTTTCATGGGAAATGTGCAGGAGCTGTCAGTATGTTTGTTCTTGTGTGTGTGCATATGTGAGCACTACATTTTGGCGAAAAGGCCCACTCTAAACTTTTTTACAAGGAGGCTTAAGCTTGCAAAATCGCACAGTGCCAACTTCAAAAGGGTCAAACGTCTTTGGTCATTTTTCTTCATTTAAATCAGTCTGACTTCCTATCGGCAAGTTATGTAACCTCCATCTCTGGGTCCGTGTGATGGAACCCAGGACGCTGGATGGGGGTGGGGCTACGATTTTGGAATTGGCGAAGTTTTGGCGGACTTGATGGAGCACAAAGCCCAGTGTTCATTGTGACACTTCAAAGCCCCCTCTGTATCGCCACCATTTAAGCCCCTGGGAATGACACATTTGTGACAGTGTTACATCACACACCATGCCCTAAAGGCTTCTGCTGCACTGCCATGAAAGAAACCTCATTCATGGTTAATTTTACTATCTCTGTGACAACAGCAGCACACCAGTAATCAACAAGAAGTTTCCACAGCTCAGGCTTTGTGATGGCTCAGTTGATGACCTCCCTGCGGCACAGGGTGTACCTTGGTGAGCGGTCAGTGTCACGGCTTTCCTGTGTACAAAGAGGATGTGCATGTTACAACTGACAACCTGTTGTTTAGATGTGTTTTTTATGGGGCTCCTGTGATGCTGTATAGTCTGAGCCTTGTGCTCCACGGGGCATGCAGAGTGCAACTGGAATGGCAATGACATATCTTCCACCATACTACCATCTGGAGATGATTAGGACCGTCATGCAAAGTGTTTGCATGACGGTCCTTGTCATCGGTTGGGCACGGTCTAGGAGATGATGCATGTGATGTGAGGAGAGATGCGTTTGTTTTGTTATTGAAATCAAACTCAAGGAGCACTGAAATGGGATTTAAAGAAAGCCCGAAAGAAATGTACTTAGTGCTGTCTGCCTCTTGGTTACCACTATGTTAAAGCATCACAATGAATAGATTTTGGGGTGAACCCTATTCTAATCTTTTTATCTAAACTTTCATCATATGACTTACTGAAGGTTGTTTTGTATAGTAGTGTTAAATGATGAATGGTATTGTCTTTTCTTTTTACATTTGATATTTTATATATTTTTCGCTAGCTAGGCATCTAGCTCCCTCCTCGAGTCTATTGTGGCAAACTCATGGCTGTTCATATTGAGGAAACAGATGGACAATGGAGAAATCCATCAGGCAAAAGTGGGAACTAACCAAAAAAGGTTTGAGAAAGACAAAGAAGACAACATAATACATTCATTATTCAGTTCCGTGTCTCTTTAGTGTCGCACATATACTTTAGTAGTATCTAGGCTGATTTATATAGAGGTAATTTGTGTTTCACAGAAAACACAGGACTTCAATTCATCCAGTGCTTATCTTCAGAGGCAGCTTGCTTAGCTCTGTGACCTCACATCCTCTGATCCAGGAAGTTAACAGGTTTACCTTGAATGAGTGAAGGACAGAGAAGGACAGATTAAGAGGCAAGAGAGGAAAGGGATCAATATCATATTGAAATCATCTCCTCTATGGTGGATAAAATACAGGGTTGACTTTAGACCTACTATCTATTTAGTATTGGTTGACTTTATTTCACAGTGCTCTTGTCGTCCGCAACAAACAACACCAAACAAATGTAAAAACAAACACTCAGCGAGATAACAGTGTAGCACAAAGCACACCCATTGATTGGTGGAGTAGAAATGATGAGTTATTGATATAATTCTTACTCATTTCACAACAAAAGCCTAAATGAGGTGGCAGCTGGCTGGAGGGAGATCGCCGCTAGAACAGTTTATATTTGTTCTCCTTGATTATAGCTGCAGAGGCACCGTGCTTTGCCTTCCTGATCTAAATATAAACCAGTGGGAATACATCAACAGAACACGACGATGAGCTTCCAACCAGCAGCAGCATTAAGCATGACCTTTGACCTGGACTCATAGCCTCATAGTCAGCACTTGCCTTGGTTGTAGGTGTAGGAAAGGATAACTAAGGAAAGAGGAAGTGGTTTAGCACCCTCAGTGGAGTTCTTTAGGGAAGGACACTCTGGAGTTGGTGGTTCCTGTGAATAACTTGTCTCATCATTTCTGTTTGTCTGCCTCTCCTTTTGGTTTCCTTCTCTCTTTTCATCCCTCGTTTCCATTCTAGTCACCATCCTTTCCTTCTTGGAAATCCAGTGACAAATACATGTCACTGGTATTTAAAGTTGATTCTAAATGCAGCTGTGTTTTTACTGTTCCAATACACAAAATGACGCCTTCGCCTGAGTGTGGACCTGTGAGGATTCCAGTATGTATCATCATATTATTCCACACTTTGAAGAGTCCCCTCTGTTGATGCATCAGCTTGACCATTACTCACCTTTCAAGATTGTAAAAACAAGACCAATCTGTGTACCTAAAGTAAATCGTTTCTTTAGAAGTCACTTCACTTTTAAAGTTCATTTTGGGAAATACTCATATTCATATTCTTTTTATTAATTTTTTATTGAGAGCTTGATGAGGAGTTGAATATCACTAACAATGGAGGTAGAGCCAGCATTTGATTAGTTTAGCGTAGCATAAAAACTGGAAACGGGTAAACGACGAGCCTGCTCTGTCCAAAGCAAAGAGGAAATACCTACCAGCACCTGTTCATTTGCCTAATGAACACATCTTTAATGTTAAATCCGTAAACAAACAGAAATGTAGAAGATATGGTGCTAGTCAAGCTAGCTATTTCCCCTTGCTTCCAGTCTTTATGCTAAGCTAAGACAACCATCTATTTGCTCTAGCTTCATAGTTATGTGGCATAGATGAGAGCGGTAATAATCTTCCCATCTGACTTTTGTCTAAAAGAAAGTATTTTTATCCATTCAATATTTAATATGAAAATATTAATAAAAACTGATACAGAGATGTGATTGTGAGGAATATCTGCTATAATTGACTAACTTGGTTACCAGGGTAAACAACTAACAAAGTCCTTTCAGTACAGATGGTGTCTGAGAATCCCTTTTCATCCACAGATCTTGTGATTGACCTTTATGACTCGAACAGCCCTCAACAAATTTCAACACCAATTCCTACTTAATTCAGATAACGTCAAAGTGAAATCAATTTCAGCGTTCATACTGAATGACTTGCTTTCCTCTTTTGTGACCCCGTCCAACTTTCTCCTTTTTTTTGTTGGTCCTACTCTTTGATTGTTGTCTTAGCCCACTTTTTGCCACCCCTCCATACACAGTACATGAGCTGCTGTGCTCGTGCAAGGTCACATTCCTGGCCTCCCCGTCAGTCTATGCCAGCCTCAACACCTCCCCCCAATCAGCCCCTCCTTTCCCCTCCCATTTGACACACTTCCTGTGTAGAGACTGTTACAGTAGGCCTACTGTAACATGTTGGAGTTCATTCCTTTTGTATTTCACACTTCCAACTCAGCTGTGAATACCTTTACAGGTGTAATTGAACTGTTCCCCTTGGAAGCAAATCATTCTATGTTTTTATGCTTGATGTATACTTGATATTTTGAAGTTTCAAAATGTTGGGAAAAAGTTTTGATGTTTTAGACATTGTTTTGTTGTGGGCCTCTGTGCATTCAGTTTCGGAGAATAATGCAGTGCACAGAGTATAAATGCCTCCGTTCATGCTCGGAGCTTGTGCACCGTCCGTGGAAGCTTGTGCTACGGTGCCAAGCACGAGTATGAAGAAAGCTTAAATCTCCCAGAGTGGATGTTGGGAGATGCCCACACTGTCCCCAGGTTAATGAATCAGTCTTGGCTCAGCAGGCTCTGTCACTCCCTGGCTGGTTCATTCGACTCGTTTGGGTGACAGATTGTTTAGGAGATGTGAATTGTTTGGATACACTAAATGTTGGGATATTTGTGTTTTGATTTGCTCTTGATGTGTCTGTTTGTCTGATATCTTACTGGAAGCATTATTTTTAGTTCTTGAATTAACTGGTGCACACACATACACAAGGTGCAAAGGTATCAGATAGTCAGAACAGAGTCTTTAAAAGAAGGGCAGACAGTAAGGGTGAGGGAGTGTATGTTTGATAGCAGAGTAAGACCTCAAGCAGATGGTCACATCAAAGGGACTCACACACAATTACAGTCACACTCGGGCACACCCACGCATACGTGCTTCAGCATACAGACACATTTTTGGCCGTGCTGTAAAGAGCACGGTGCATTGTTTTTCACAGACATTTTGACAATACGCTCTCACATACTGTTTATATACACTGTTTGAAGTCCACCCAGAAATCCCCCCCCGCCCTCGTGTTTCACCTCCCCTGTATTCATTTCTAGGCCAGAATGTTGGCAGGTAACCCTCTCCTGCCTCTGTTCTATGGAGTTAGATGTAGGTACACACTCCTGGCATGCTGCACACATGTTTGACAGAGGGGGCATTTGGCAAGACTTTGCTTCCTGAGGTATGAGAACTACATTGTTTTTCCTTCTCCACCCCCTCTCCTCCACCCTTCAGGACATTTTCCCTCATATCCAGGTTACAGTCTGTGTATTGCCCCCTTATCACAGGTATACCAGAGAGACAGAGAGGGAAAGTACACTGATATGCTCTTGTGATACGACTACTGACCCAGATTGTAGTGTGATTCATGTTCGTCGTTAGGTGTGTGAGCGAGGATACTAAAGTAGCGATACTTTTATAGGATGTTTGTTTTTCTGTATCCCACCCTAATCCTAATTTACAACATTGTTAACAAGGTCATTCCAAAATTGCAGAAGTGCAGACTAAACGGCTGTGAAAAAGCACAGAATCTAAGCCTTATCAGTCTCGGCAAACCTCGGAAGACCATGAAGTCAATTGGCCGCGATGAGCACAATGCTATCAGCGGGCTGCAATAAGCCAATACTGGGTACATTACCTTCACTTGCTGGAGCAATCAGCACGATTGGCTGACTCTCCCAAGTGTGAGCTTAGTGTGGAATGTAATGGAGGGTAATCGGAAGAGTAGCTCATAGTACGTACTCACAACAACACGCACATATGAACTCATACACTCAACTTGCCATATAAACACATTCATGATGTAAAGATTGTATTAAATTGTATGAAGAATAATACAAATCTTATACATGATTGCAATGTGTATTTCTGTTTTCAAGAGCAAATTAATTAATTTTCTAAAAAGCCACAGTGTAAAAAGCCCCATCAGCCATACAGCAGATCCTGAAGTTGCTGTTTTTCAGCCGGTACGTAGCCAATGACTGAGCTTCTCCACAGACCCCAGAGAGTTGCACTTGGCTAATAGAAGCTAAATCAGCATTATCCGATCAACTCAGCAGCAGTCTAAGTAGTGGATTCCATTGTGTTGTTTTTGTCCATTTCAGTAGCTTAAGTTTGTTACATAAGGTTTACAGTCCATATCTGTTTCTCAATATCTAATGTACTTGTGTTTGTGAGTGTGTTTGTATGTGTGCACTGCATACCTTATTCCTACCACAATGTATTTACAGTCAAGTCATGTCATGTGTTGGACCATTTCCCATGGCTCAGGAGAGTAATTACTGACTGTGGGCAGTAACAGAGAGGTTCCTGCAGCAGAAACCAGCAAGTGCACAATTTTAAACCCCAGCATTTTTCCACTCTTGACATATCTGTATCCTTTGTCTGAGTGACCCCTTCATCAGCTCACTTTCTGTCTTTTGGTTTCAGTTGTTTGATGTCTTTAGCTGTTTGTGAACAAGGACAGGTGGATCTTCATAACAAGTAGGCTGCCTGGGCAATTGGTTATATAACTGGCATTGATGCTCTCTGTGTCTAGACAGGGTAGGGCGGGTGTAAACAGAGTGGATGAGAGAAGGAAGGTGACAGAGAAGAGAGGTAAAAAAAAAAAGATGTGGAGACAAAAAAAGATAGGGAGGGGATATGAAGATAGCTGTCGTGACTCTAAATCACTCAGATATCCACATAGAGTGCTGGAGCTTGTGTCGGAAAGCACTAACTCACACATATACACACACACACACACACACACACACACACACTGGTAGAATAGAATATGAGAACATTGCAGCACTGGCTGGATGCGTCCCAGCAGTAACTGCACTGATGTTCACTGCAGCAGACGGGAGTGTACAGTTCAGACTAGAACAGAACAGAGTGGGAGAGAGAAGGAGGCAGAACCCAGACCAGGACAGAACAGAGCCAGTTGGACGGAGAAACCAGTCACGATAGAATGCTGAAACATAGATAAATAAGAGCAGTGGAAAGAGGTGGGACAAAAGCTCAATCCATCTGATCAGTGACAGGGATAGGTGTAGGAACAAGGTCTGACTTCAATACATTTCGGTGGATGCTAAACGGCATGTCTCGCTCTATGAGGCTGCTGCTGCTGCAGAGGTCCTTCAGTGACCACATCAGGTCCTCTACCTCCAAAGCCCTCGATAGGCTGAGCAAGCCCGCTCGAGAGAGTCGACAAGCAGGTGAGAGACGAAGGCAGCGACTGACACAGCAGTTGTATCTATGTTTATAGTTGTACAGTACATGCGCGTGTTTATTTGCCTCTGTTTTGTATGTGATTGCGTGCACATGCATATGATTTGTTCCAGAACATACAGTTGAAATTACTCAAAGCACATGGAGTTGCTCATTCTTTAACAAGATACACAACAGGGTGGGGAAAGGGTGCATTGTCATTATCTCAGAGAAAAGACGGGATAGGCTGCTAGGCTTCTGCAAAGTGAACCGTTTTTCTGATTGACAGATCAATGGACAGCATCTCTTGGATGTGTGGGGATGCTGCAGCTCAGAGAAACAGACACTGATTAGTTCAGATGTTTCTTGGGGTATTTTTAAGATGATCATTTTCAGGTTTGTGTCACATTTAGGATTTTCTTGTGCTCTATATGTGACGGCAAGTGTTTTTGAGTCGGTGCATGCACGTGGATACATTTCTGTGTCGGACTCTTACCTGCATCCACCACAGTGGCTTGAAAACTGGGTTTTGCCCATGTATAACTGATGAGCTGCTTGTGCATTAGAATAGACTTCCAACTCCCTGGCAAGCTGGCTTTTAAATAATACAGATAGGCCTCTATCACATAAGAGCAGCAGCAAAGAAAATGGACTAACCGAGCTGCCCTTGAGGAATGTTGGCCTCAGAAGCCTAATATCATCTTCAGGTTCAGGGTGCTTCAAAGTGTTTTGAAGAGAGGTGTGATCATCTTTAAGGGTCACGAGTGACATGACATTGGGCCGCATCATGTTTAAAATATCTGCGCTTTTAAACTCAGGACAGGTGTTGGTGTGCTTCTTTTCAAAAGAGGTAAGCCAGTTTTCCCACAGAACCCAGAGGTCAGTGCCCTGTGGCCTGAGCTCTCTATTGAAGTAGAGAGCACCAGGTGATAAATATCTTCCAGGATGTTTCAGGCTGTTGCTACATAGCCCATATCACATGAAAAAGGAAAGAAAAGTGTGTCAAAGAATTAAAACAGGATCTAATTACAGCTCTCCTGTCACTAATTTCACTTCTTTTCATTTGATCTCTTTCTTCACAATGTGGGAAGAATGTTGTGGCTTTAACAGGAAATGCATCTGTAAACCATTGTGACTGTGTGTGAATTCATTTGTTACTGGCCATAAAGGGCAGGAACGCAGTGAGCTGCACCAAGAGAGCTGTAGGTGTTGTTAGTCAGCGTGTTTGTGTCCACATGCCATTAACCGTTAATTAAAACTAAATCATGAAAAAGCTTCTAATGTTGAAGTTGCCTTCAATTATATATTTTGAACAAATGATCTTGACTACATAATGTTTTATACTGTATTTCATATATGGCCGTAACACTATTCTATGCCATTTGAGAACACACCAATCAATGTTTGACATATTTGATATAGTAGTAGTAGTTTGGGACCCTATGCAAACTATTCCAGAGCTTTCTGGTGGTGAAGTGGTCTTAAGCTGCCTTGCAAAAACCAACTAGGATTTAATGTTCTATTTACGATAACACATGACGTTCACTTTAATGCGCTATGTGATCCTTGATGACGCATAATGCATTAGCGAATAACACTCAGGGCACAGGCTCTCAAGGACTGTAAGTCAGCTCTGTGCAGCATCACGCATCCTGAAACCCAATAGCCTTGTTGACATTTCCCACCCATGTCATCCCTATGATCACATGACATATTTAAGCATGTTTACAGCTGGAGGGGAAAACTCTGAGTATCCACTGAGAAAACCCAGCTATCACTCACAGTCTTTGTGCACACTTTCTATTGGAGACGTCATCAAAAAGATCACTGCTTTGTCAGGTTGTTGTCCTCCAGAACCCCCTATAATTACCTCCCCCCCCCCCATTCCCTATTTTTAAGACCGATCTTCTTGAGGCAGTGAAGGTGTATGAATGGAACTGAATGGCCGAAGCTTCGAGCGGACATCTTTTTCTGATCCCTTCCTTTAGGCCAAAGGTATGAAATGCCAACCAGACAGGAACAGATACTGCACCATTGAGACTGCACAGAAGTGTGGACTTCCAGCCTTTTCATCTGCTCATGATTGACAGCTGTGAGGATTCCAGTTTACCATAGAAAAAGTTTCTCTCTTGCTGCAAACAGTAAAACCTTTAGACTTGTCTTGTTCGGTGATTCATCTAATGCTTCTAGATTCAATGTTTCACGACCTTAAAAATGATGAATAAAATTGCCGATTAATTTAGGAGGTATGGACATTTTGACTCAGTAAAGACTAAGAAGAAGCGGACGGAGTCTGGAATGAGTGGCATGCCTTCTTGGTAGGTCAGAGGGCATCTGGAATCAGGGCAGATAGCTAGACAGAAAGAGGACAACAAACTAATCTGTCATCATACCTGCCTGCAAAACATTTCCCAGAGATTCATTAAGGACTCAACGTTCTCTGTCGAATAGATTTCAGATTAGGATGTTTGAACTGAGCTGTAGATTGTAGTTGCACAGATTAGCAGAGTAATCCAAAATTCTAAAGATTGAACAAAGAATCAATTATAAGACCCCAAACCCTGAAATGAATGACACTCTTCAGGCAGTTACTCATTTCCATGATATAAGATGATTAGGTTTTTCATGAATGCAAAAGGCTCAGCAATAGTAAACCGAATAGGATAATCTGCAGGAAAAGACCAATGAACAGCAGAGTCACAGCACTAAGAAGAAACTGCTTCAGACTCAGAACATGAATTGTTTTTTATCTTCCTTGTCACTTTTCCCAGTCGACACGTACGTCTGTGCTCACCATCCGGCCCTTGCACTAAAAGGTTTTACGTGACCAGGATATTGTGTAACAGTCTCTCTAAATGTGATGCATAATGGAGGGCCACTTCTGAAGGATTTTAGTGTGATGTGATTATGAATTGCACCAAGGTGAAAGTTATTCCTGCTCCCTGTTACCTGAGAGGCCTAATTAGTTTACCATAATGCTACTGGCTAATGCCATTGCATAACACCCAGAGATTTGTCAATCAAACCATTTTCCAAGGTCATGTGGATGGAAGTAATAAGCCTATTAGGTTGGTTAATTTCAATTTGGCTTTAACCCTTTGATACACAACATGGGTCAAAAGTGACCCGACGGAGTTTAAATTAAGTGTGATAGGAGCGTGGTCTAAGTGTGTGATATGGGCGTGGTTTATGTGGGTGTGAGGGGCGTGGTTTGAGTGTGTGATAGGGGCGTGGTTTAGGTGGGTGTGAGGGGGTGGTTTAAGTGTGTGAGAGGGTGTGGTTTAAGTTCAATATCAGTGTTATCGGTTGTATGGTGTATGTTATGTGTGACAAAGTAAATATGTAATTCTTTGGTCCAAATCACTGCTAAAATATGTGTATCAAAGGGTTAAAAGGTTTCAGCAAACATCTAGATATTGCAAAAGATTGTGTAAGCTTTTGCTCATTGAAGACACAAATGCATTTATTGTTTTTGTTTCCACAGTCTCATTCAATGACAAAAGCTGTAGTTACAGAAAATAAGGAAATGTCCATTGGCTTAAGGATTTGTGCGTTACTCTGTCTTGCTGTTTTGCTCTTGAGGAATGTCAGATGAGTGGGAACATGCATACAGCTGCTGCACCACCTCTGCCATCTGTGTTTAAATGCGTGTGTGTGAATGGGTGAATAATAACATGTAGTGTACAGCACTTTGGTCGGAAGACCAAAAAGGCGCTTTACAAATGCAAGTCTATTGCATGTATTCAGTTACTGAGATTTCCATTAACATTGATAAGAGGATTTTCTCTTGATATCAGCCGTTAATAAAAATCACTTTTGTCGAGACTCCCATCACCTAATATTTAGAAAAAATTTACTTTCTGCAATTTTTTTGTGAGCCTGAGCAAGTGGGCACAAACCTGAAGCAGTTCACTTTCTGTTCCTGCAGACATCCTAACAGTTCTATAAAGGGCTGTAAGTCCGGTTGGCCTCTACTGACAGGAAACAAGGCATTGTCTGCCTTGGTTGTTTGTGAAATTCAGCAACATGAGTTTCTCAATGCACTTATGAAGTTTTTGCAGGTATTTGTTGCAAAAGCGCAAAACCAAAATGCGTACTTGTTGAGCAATTTGTAAGAAAGTTGAAGACATATGTGCTAAGTCTTAGTGGACTCACAATTAAATGCCAAAATTAAAACTGAAATGGCACTTCACCACCATATCTGCATTACCACACTATGCCACTCCATTCAGCTTGGCAAGCACAGGTCGGTACCTTTTAAAGCACAAAATGACAACACAAGCACATGTAGACAAAAACCTGCCTTATACCAGATGAAATTAGGTGGTTTGGATGAAAATGACCCACAACCACCTGACATCCATAGAGCCTTGTGTACCCAGAATATGGATAAGTTCATGGACTGGTTTGGTCAAGATTTTTCAGCATATGGTAAGACATCACTGTCAAACCTTTACTGCATCTTAAAAAAGGTCATAAAATACTCTTTTGCCAAACATACTTAAATTGTAACTTTGTTTTTTTATTCAACCTGGACCCTTTTTTCCAAAACAAGCGCTTTTTGTGCCAGCTGGCCCCCGTAGGATTACTTAGCATCCCATTAGCGGCTGCCGTCTACAGCATTCTTCCTCAATAACAGACAATTTTCTGAAATTTTGTCAGTTAGGCACAGGTTGAAAAACACCGGTTACCCTTGAAGTACAATAACTAAAGAAACAGGTCTCTGCATTGATTTACGAAAATATATTTGCTTTTTCTTTGGCACTTACTTAAGTGCCAGTGTTTGAGTGTGAGTGTGTCCCCACTTGTGCATGACTGTGTTATTGTTAAGTGGCAACCATGCTTTTGTAGTGGGGCTTAAGTGTAGGCCGGTGGGAGGTCCATAGACATGTTCCGGTCTACTCAAGCCCTGCCTTCTGTTAAACCACACAGATGTCTTGGGCCTATTGTGGCCCTACAGGACTCTACAGGGACCCAGTGGGGCCATTTCACGCCTCAAGGATGGCCAAAGAGGAAGTCAGAACGGGCGCACCACTGTGACATCAGTGGAGATCTCTTTGAATGAAAACGCAACAAGCAACCATGTAACAAATTAGCTTCAACAAGATACTTTCACCCCAAGAATGAACCAAGCTATTAAAGTTGAATCAGGGATTTAGCTGGAAAACATGAGGAGCAACTGCAGAGCAACACAAATATGAAATGTTTACATCTTTGGTTGAATTAGTTCTGCATATTTAACGTGAACAATCATTTAAACTTTTGGGATCAAACTACATAGTATAAGACTCAGCTCTTTTTGTGTTACCTCCACTTTAAAGCGCCATGGCTGGCTTGCTTTGCTAATGAGCTGTTTGTTGGGTTGTGGCATGAGACATTTGTGGTGTTTGCAACAATTTAGTGCTCCCAACATATTTTTTAATCCTGGTTAGATCATTGTAAGTTCTCACAGCACATCTATGTCCCTTAAAAACATCTACATCATGATGTCAAAGCGAGAAGGTGAGACCACAACACTCCAGAAATCATTGAATCTTTTCCAGGCGTCTTTAATTTTCCCCATCAGATCTGTTTGGGATATTTTAATAATGTGGTGGTTCCATTGGCCGAATTTGACCATCTTAAGTCACTCATTCTGTAGAACAGCTTGTGACCAATTCTCTTGTTGCCGGCTTACGTTTCAGTGTGCCTTCTGAATGCCTTCACATTAAGGTTAAGCTGCTCTATGTGTGTGTCTATAAATAGCACCTCCTTATTATTTTATCAAGGGAGATGAACTGCTCCACTCTCTATTTCTGTGCCAGCATCCCATCCCAGCCACGAGGATGTGAAAAAGTAGGCCAAGAACACTGTTTCCTGTCATCTTTGTTTTTGCCTGAGATTTTATTCAAGCCTATGTGCGTCTCACGAGTGAAGCGCGCTACACTCTAACGACTAAAAGAGTCGTGAAAAGTGTTTGTGGGTGTGTGTGAGTGTGAATTATTCAGAGCATACCTAAAAGCATGCACAGACTCTTTTACTGTGTAAGCATGTGTATGTGTGCACTATAAGATTACAGTCAAGCTCGACTAGACATGACTATTGGTGATGTGCCAGGGACATTCTGTGTTTTCATTGACTACTTCATCATGTCTTTTCCTATCTCTGTATGCTTTTATATTTGCTTTGCATTTTTATCCAGCACTTGACTTCAAAAACATGTCAGTCAAAGGTTTGTCTTGTGGTTCCCTCAGGAAGGAAGAAATTCAAGACCTTATAAATACATAGCGTACATTTACAAAAAAATCAAAGGCATGGAAGTTAATTATTGACCTTGGGCCAAGTGTTTTAAATGACTGTACCAACCATAGACTGTGTGTTAGTAGTGGATGTAGTCACCGTGACATCACCATTGGTTTGTGGACTATGGTTTTGAAGCCTCGAGTTCAGCACAGGCATGCTCCAGGTCTGAAAAGGGCCACTTTTTTGGCCACTCTGTTGTCATCTCTTGACATGCAAGAGCAGAACGGGTTCATCATGTTCATCCGTCCATTTGGTTTACAGTTTAAGTTAATTATTTGACAAAACAATCCCAACTCAAGGTCCACTAAATAACTTTTTTTCCTGAGCTTGTATCTATTATATATTTGTTTATTATTATACATTGTAGACTAAATGTAGTACATCGTTTTTCCAATATGTATGTTTGAAATCTCTAATTTTTTACTTTACTTTTTAACTTTCACATGGAGTTCCCAAAGTGCCCCGAATAATTGTTGGTTATCCTCATTATGTTGACGTAAGATGACAGAAGAGGGTTGCACGCAATGACCATAAGTCACTTTATTTACAGAAGACAAAACATTGAATTTCAGAAAGACCACTGAGTTGTATTCTTCTTTTGGGTGTAAAGTTGTAAGGGTGTATATATCGAGAAGCATTGTCTTTTAAATAGACATCTTTCACTGTCTCTGGAACTCATTCCTATTTTCCAGTTCACTGTAGATCTTGATTTTGACCGTCCGCTTAAACGTTGCCGTTCTGAGGCAGATGTCTCCGCGCATTGTGAAACTTCCCTCCAGCAGGGCCCGGCTGCAAGGCATTCAGTTTTAAGGATTACAATTCTACAGTAGGTGTTTGCATAATTATTTGTTGTTGAATAAAAATAAATTCCACAAGGTTTAGTATGTTATGCATGTTTGTAATCCCTAGGGATTTGTGCAGGATAACCACTGCTCCACCTGGCTTGATCTTGTCTGAGGTGCTGGAAGTATCAAAGAGTTCAAACTGTGTACTCTGCATGGATCTAGGTGTGCGGATATCTCGTCTATCAATTTAATCCCTAAGAGTTGAAAAAAAACAATGAATATCTTAATCCCATAAATACATCAGCTATTTCTTGAGATGTTTGCACTCCAAATCTTTCTTCTGTCTTTTTAGGAACATGCGATTTGGGTCAGTAGATGAAAAGTATTGTGAGCAGTCTTTTGAGCGTTGTGTTTGTCAAAACATGGTCGGCACGTTTATTGTTGAATTCATCTTTTTTTAAACTGGTTTATACTTCAGCAAATATGTTTTCACCAGAATGCCATAATTAGTTTTGTTTCATTTTGTAACGCCAACATGTAAAGACTCACAGTTTGTGAGACTGAAGTTTAGCTCAGCCAGTGGATGAGTGATTTAAATGAGCTTTACTCTGTTTCATCTTCAGCAGAAATGAAATTAGATGTTACATTAACCACAGCTATATCAACATGACAAATAAGGCTAGATGACCCTTTGATGAATGATATACATAATACATCTCACTGTTTGTCAGTGTAATAAATGATCACATTATTGTTTCATTTATTGCAGAAACCACAGTATGGATATAGACCGTATATCATTTATACTCCAGTAAGTTTGTGTTAGTGAACCATATTGTAATTTTCCAGTTTATTCGATTTGGCGAGCTTATTCTGACTGACTGTTCTGCTGTCATATAGGTGACTGGCACTCACTTAACTTGGCATGTTGGTGTGTGAGGGTGAACACTCAAGATATTTATGATTGAATTAGAGTCCTCCAACACTGTTCCTGTTCATTGATTTAAAGCCCTCTTGTTTCTGCCCCTGTGCACTCACAAGGCTGCTTGTTTCGAAGACTTTGGAATGTTTTCCTAAACCCAGTGACTCCAGCAAGCTCACGCCAAACTTGTTTACTTTGCTTGCCCTACCACGCTCCCTCTCCTTCAGTATTTCCTCACTTCCTCTTTCATGAACTCACTGAATGCATCTTTTGACTCTCTAATCATGAGACCCCTCTCTGTTTTATCGATCATCCTACAATCTCCGATTTGTTCGGTCTTTAGTAAAAGTCTGAACCTTGAAGAGATGTTGGATCCAGTGAGCAGGTCAGGAGCTTGCTATATAATTGCCATGTCATCCATCTTTTGGCATGACACAGCAAATAACGATAATTTGCTTTTCTTCATAATTATTTTGATGTATTTTTTACTTTACTGGTTATAGAGAGAGCATATAAAAGCCAGCTCTGAGCCTTCAGTGTTATGTGCATGTAGCTGCAGCTGATTCGTGAGCACAATCCTAATCAGCCTGGTCTTTGATTTCTGAGTGTCTTTGCCCTATCATCGCTCAAGTGGGACGTCTACCACTTTTCAACAAGACCACAAGTAGCCCACTTGATGCACGCTCTTGACTTCTCATTGATCCATTTGCTGCCCATGTTTTTACTCTGCAGCTGGAAGGTAATGGGGTTATTCAGCACAGAACTTCCCTTCCCTCACAGAAGCATCCAGATATAACTGAGCAGGAACAACGAGACTGCTATTTCAAGTGCCCATTGACATTGTACGGAGATCAGGAGCAGGTCCTCGTAGAGCCGACACTCACAGAACTCCTGACTTGGCAAAGTGTTGAATTCCAAAAGTAGTGTGCACAAATATTTGCACACATTGTGGAATTCGCTCCTGGCTCGGCCCTCGAGAATGTCTGATTTCACACCGCAGTCTTTCAGGGCCATCTACTCCTACACCTCTCCTCCCTCCGTCAGCAGAAATTGTGTCAGGGCTGTAGTGAGCAGAGCTGCTTTGTTGGCAGAGACGGAGTCTTTATATCCTGTCACTGTGTGTGGTTGGCCTTTCCAGCTTTAATCAGTACTACTGATTGGTGGTGCTGTGTCAAAAGGATCAACTGCTCATGCATGATTTAGAAACATCTACAAACAATAAGTGCTTTTTCACAATAAAAGGATATAAAAGTACAATTGTGTCTTTACTCTACAAATACAGGGATTTTGTTACCAGCATATCAGTCAGTGGTGTCAGTTTCGACAGATGATGGTTTGATGGTGTGTAGTTCTTTGTTGTTTGACAATTGCTTGAGTCTGAACAAATATGAGATATAGGGAGGGAGGGAAAAAAACATGGAAATTACAAAAAAACAGTGAAGGATTTGCCTAAAAAAAGATTTGGTGTTCTGATAAAAAATTGTGTGCACACAATCGGCATGCATTCATGTGTATCTGGACCTTAACTGAAAATGCGAAGAACAAAAAACGGAATATGGCGAATATACACTCCAATTCCAAGATGAGGAATTAACTATAATGTAAAACCCTATGAATGTGTGACCATCCTCCATGCACATCCATCTATCCTCACCTGTGAGGGATGATGGAAGATGAGGGGTTGAAGACTTGTGATGTGAGAGGAAGATGATGACTCTTTACTGGTCATTAGTTGTAAATCAGCCACATTCCAGAAGAATCTCTTCCAGATGGGTTCTTACTACATGTTTTAGTGTCCCATTAAAATGGTCTCATCTCTGGTGACTTAACTGCCTCTTGGGGTTCCTGATCGCATGGTATGTTGTTTGTTTACTCTCCAGTGGGCCTTCATTTCCTGTGTGTCTGCTGCTTTTTGTGGCTCTAGCAGGTCTCAGTGGGTTAGCTATCTTTAATTTACTCAGTCAATCTGCAGGGGATTTTCAGCTAATCCTGTTGTTCTTGTTGGTATTTTTGAACCTTCCAATGCCGTTGATTGGGGGGCATTTTCTTACAGTTTTGTAGCAATGATTCATGATGGAGTCTTCTGCTTTGGCTGTTCACTGACTAATAATTCATGGGAATGACGCTGATCTTAAAATCACATCCAACATGCTAACGCACATTGAGGGCATCACCCAGATGCACTGATCACCGGGAAGAGGCAAAAAGAGACACAGTAGTTTTGGGGAGTTCTTTCTACTTTTCCAGAGTCAGAAACTGATAAAAGAAAACTCAGAACATACTTTCTTTCTGTATTTGGTGTAATCTGAAGTTTTTCTTAATTGTTGAGTGTCTTTTGGGGTTACAATAACATAATCACGATACCATAGGCATCCAGGAGGGTGTGTGCGTGTGTGTTTGCGTGTGTGTATCTCAATAGTTGTTGAGATATTTGGTCTAGAATCAAGCATTGGACAACTAGGGGACAGACTGTAATTGTGTTCCATAGAGCTTTGCCACTAGCCTGGCTAACTATGATAAACACGGGCTGTATCAAAATGGAAAAGGGACTGAAGTAAGGTGAGATATGAAGAGTAAGCAGATGTGCCAATTGGGAAGGGAAGTGATAACAGATGGATTTCCACAATCCAGAATGGCATTTAGCTAACATACCACCTCCACCTCATGTCTGACCGGGCTCTTATTTTGTCCATACTGGAAAGTGACTGGTATTTTTTATTTTTGAGGAGGTTGACTTTTTCCATCTCTTTCTACTTTCCATTCTACATTTTCATTGTGTTAGGGTGGACTTGAAGATCCCTGACAGTTGAGACACAGACACAGACAAAAGCAGCACTGCTAAGTGGACCATTTCCAGAGTGACCCCCTTAACCTACACTGTCCTCCAGGCATTTGTTAGATCTGATAAAGAATGTTGTAAATGTTATGGTTTTGGCTTCCATCTTAAAATGTAATGGTGGTACTTTGACGAAATCGTCATTGTCAATTACATGACATAGTTACCGAAATGTGAGCCATTCTGAGGATAGTCTGATCATCAGTAAATAAGAATTTGGTTAGAGGTCTGAAGCTGTGATCACCACCAAGAAAAATGCTTCTACTGTTCTGGTGAGCTTCAGATGGAGGAGTTATGGCTGGCTTCAGGCCCCTGCTGAGCCTTTTGAAAGCCTTTTCTCAAAGGAAAACTTTGTGTCAGGTCAACATTTTGATCAATGACTTCGATCAAATGGCATGAAGTTCACCCGGTGCTATATCAACTTTATAAAATCTGTTCACAACTTTTGAGCAATTTGAGATGTGTATTTACTATTTCATAGAGTCATAATATGAGATGCTGGTCTGGTGCTGACATGCCCAAACTTCCTTTTGTGTGTTGTTCCCTGCTCATCACCACTGAGACCTCCAAGGAGCTTAAACATACTCTCTCTTTAGACTGAGCGCCCACTTAATATCCCTTTCTCCCTCTGATCGAGGGGTGTTGCCTGTGACCTTTCACCTTGTAGTCACTTAGGGATCGTAACCCCTTTGCCACCATGAATGGATGAAAACAAGGCCACTGGCTGAGTGTTGTCACCCTCTGTGTCCAGGCCAACCTCCACTTTAACACCCTCCAGCTGGTAATAATATAAGCACTGGAGCGCTTAGCATTAGCATGTTGGATAAGTGGCACTTTGACAACTTAATGTCTTTATGTGTGTGTGGTTGAGGTGAGGGTCAGTGAACATAACATGTTCAGCATTTCTTCGACTAAATACCCTGACAGGCCACAAAGTTACCATCTGCTGACAATATTTTTCAGTCACCGGTTGTAAAACAAAGCAGCAGGTTCGTAATGTTCTGAACAAGGCATTTTGGGAATGTTATGAAAATGAGGGTTTGTTTGATTTTGCCTGAGGTGACGTCCAACCTCCAGTTTTTTCTAACAGAGATTCCTGTGTGTCTGTCCCTTTCATTTGAACATGAATCAATGGTAAACATGTTGTTTTTTTCTCTTTGCCTGTATTTCATCACGGTCAATACAGCTGTCATGTGACGGCTCTTACCAATATGCACGTGCTGAAATGTGAGCTAAAAATTCTATCTGAAGTCTCATGAGCACGACAGTTCTGAGGGTCGAGTTCAAAACCTACGGGTGAACAAAGCCAGGACACAGTCCACAGTAACCCAGCAGCTTCTTCTCTTTAATTGCTTTTCCCGTGGTTTCCCCATTGCCTTGTAGCCATTAGTACTAAAATCCATGAAGCAAAGGGAGGTTTTGTCTTGTTTTTTATGGTTCTTAAGGCCTGAAACATTTTCTTTCTTCAGAGAATGATATGGTTTGATCTCATGGTGGTCATACCGTCACAACACAAGTATAAGAAGGACTCTGAGAAAAGAAATCATTGTTTGTAAAAAAAAAAAGTGAACTCACAATAACATCATGTGATTTTGATATGAATGTGACATTTTTGCAGTTTAAATGAAGGAGTGTCAGCTTTTTCTTTTTGGTAATTTACAGTCACAGTTACTTCAGTCCAACGTTTATAGAATTTAAACCAATTTTTAGCCATGCTGGCGGTGTTGCTCCTAGGATGGCAAGGTTGGTCAGTAGGTTTATCCAGCACTTTGTTCCAGACTGAAATATCTCAATATTAATTGGATGGATGGCTATGAATTTGTGTACAACTTATCCTCTAAAATATTTCAACATCTACTTGATGGATTGTTATAATACCTGCTATACTGAAGACATTCCCATTAACCTCAGTTGTACTAAGTGTTTAGTGCCAAGTAGGAAGTGTTAACATGCTAACACACTGAAAATATATGATTAACATTGTAAAATGTATATCTGATTCATTATATCAATGTCAATGTCAATGTCAACATTGTTATTGTGAGCATACTGTTAGCATGATGATGTTAGCATTTAGCTGAAAGCATCACTGTGCCTAATTACAACCTCACAGAGCTGCTAGACTAGACGTAGAGTCTTTCGTCTTGTTGACTAAAGACTTGAGAATAAATGATGCCTTGTTGTCTGTAGACACAAATGTCTGACTGCCAACACTGATCCCTCAAATACCTCAAAATATCACATCTGCTACGAGGGGACTTTCACGTGATAGTGGTCTGGTCTATTGCTGTTCATCACATCTACTTCTTAACATTATATTTTATTATCATGCATGTTGATTTGAACCATACAACCTAGATAGTAACGTTACCCATAGTGTTTTCCTGCATTTATGATCATGTTTCTCCTGTTTTAAGTTTCCTATCCACTTCTATTTCTTCAGTCTTGGGAAGTTGGGAAGACTGGGTAAAAAGAGAAGGGTCAGCATGAGAGCCAGAATCCAATCTGTTGGGCATATGGAGGTTCTGTCACTGCTGCCAACCTGCAGCTGGACAGTATTAGTCCCCCTCGTTTCTCAGGAGTTGAGCTATCATCCCCCAGGGGCCGATGAGGAGAGGAGGGATGAGGGGGGGGAGTCACAGTACTGACTGCAGCTCCTGTTTGTTACCCAAAGTCCCCACCCTCAAACACGTCAGTGCTGTCCATTAGCTCCAAAAGTAAATAAACGAACTGTGTCCATGTGTAGGACATGGGTGAAAGAGTGGGTGAATGCGGGATCAGGGCATCAGGGCTCGTCCCAAAAGTGTTAAAGTGTGTTTAAGCGACAGGAGTAAATTAGATGCAGACATTTAAGATTATATACAATTATTATTGATGCTTACGAAGGAAACCTAAGGAATAAAACTGAAATTGAATAAAAATTCACATAACTAATAAATACCTCAAACAGAGTCATTTTGTCTGGCCATTAAAGTGCTTGACCCTGAGTACTAGTTATCATCAACGGGTCATAGTCCATTCATAACAAGTTTCTGTCCACTGCATACCTACAGGGATGCTGCCTTCTCCTTTCACAGCTAAACACATACACTGAACTTCCTTCTGTTTATTTTTATTTGGCTAAATACACCAGATTCCTTAGATTCCTGCGCAGTGGATTTGGGTCAGCTATGCATAAAGATAAACATTTACATTTTCCAACTGAAGTAAAGTCCTTCATAATCATATGAAAAACCTTCCTTGTTGGTCAGCTGCCTTAACAATGTGTCAAGCATGCAATTAAACGCATGTACCTATGTAGGTTAGCTCAGACATACACACAAAGAACTACCTATCCCTGAATCATCTTAATTCCTGCATATGCGAGGCATTTGTCTTTTGAGTGTCACATCAATCTCCAGTTAAGTAGGTCAAGGTTGTCACATGAGGAATGTCCACTGTCTGATGTCTGTATTCCGACCACAATTTGTTGGCCCTGAGCTGGAGGACGGAAAAGTGCTTGCAGACTAGTGTTTTACTTATAGGAAGAGGAGACCAGCAATCATTGGAAGTACACCAGCACTAGGTGTTTTTGTCAATATGCAATTGATTTTATGCTCTTGTCATATTGTTGGTTTCCATACATGGTTCATCTTTTCTTTATCGCATCTCTCTTTGATCTGCAGTAGCACTATCTCTTATCTTACCTTCTGAAAAAAACGACAGGAGACACAGGAGCTGGAAGAAATCACAAATTCAAACCTGCTCAATGCACTATTGCAAAGGAGCGTCTGGATCAGTGATAATCTCCCAACTGAAGCTGGTTTGTGTTTGTCATGACAGTCTAGATGTCTGCATGGTTTGTCACGTGGCTCGCTAGAGGTCAGGGTTCAAAGGGTGTCATGGGTCAGGGCAGGGAAGACTAAAGCATCAACTTCCTGCCTTACTTACTGGCTGATTCTGCAAAGAGGAAGAACGGACATATGGGACTTTGGAATTTGGTCTTCATTCCACATGTCTAGGACTCCATGACAAAAGTCAAAAACAGGAAAGAAAATAGAAAAGGAGAGATAATTCTACACTTTCTATTGTCAAGAAAGTTATTGGACACCTCAGTATGGACGTGCATATGCAGAACACACAGGCATATATTTCTAAGACAGCAAGATACCCCTCACACAAACGGATACAAAACAGACATGCAACCACAAATATACTCGTGCTTCAATTATTTCACCCTGATCCACCCACTCCCACCTTGTAACTCATGCATACGCAGTTAACCTTCCACAATATTGCTCCAGGGCTCGTCATCTCATTGGAACTTAAATCTAGCACCCAGGGCCCCATGATGCATTACTGCTGAAAGGAAGCTGGCATGAGTTTGACACCAATGCCAACTCTTCCAGCTGTATGCCAAGTCTGTCTTGGAAGAATCCTTCACCTTCCAAAATGACCATTTTTATATCAATTACTCAACCCGTGTTACCATGATGTCTTGATGTTTTTCTCTCATGCCTCCCTGTGAACGAAGAAACCAATAACGGACAAATGACTTGATGAATTTGAATAAATGGGGGGCGCTTTTAATAACGTCAAAACTGTATCATAAAATCGTACTTATTTAAAACACTTCTGCATAAACAATTTCACACTTGCGGAGCCACCTGCCTGTTTAAGCCTGTTTTAATGTAAATGCATGTGTTTGGGGAAGTACTGAGCGTACGATTGAATACATCAGACTTTGATTGTACTCCACGACTGTATGAGATTTTGTAAACTGATGTTTTGATATAGTTTTACTGTTGTTAAACTCGGCCTCCATTTACTTCAATTTATCAAGACGTTTCTAATTTTTGGGATTCTTTGTTCACCTTGGGGGCATGAGAGAAAAATAAAGTTTTCTTCAAGAAATCATGGTTACAAAGGGTGAGTAATTGGTATACAAATGGTTATTTTGGGGGTGAAGTATTATACGTATATAAGATTGAACAATTCATCATGATGTCAGACGATATCAACAGTTAAAACCATCTTAAGGACCACTGTCATTACATTTTTGGCCAAGAATGACTGTTTTATACGTGGTGTCACTTTAATCAGGCAAAATCTGCACTGGAGCCCATTGGGATATGTTGTGGCCATCAAAGCAGGCAAGATGCTGTTGATAACGTAATCTTACTTTAAAGTCCATCTAGTGGTTGCTTTGAAACCTTTGATTTTATCACATTATCTTCATCAGCAGATGGAGTTGTAGATGTTGAATTTTCATTTTTGCAATGGTAAAATATTTCATATTGAATCTCCAAGGCAAGAGAGGGAGCTTTAATATGAAAAGCACTTTGGTCTGTGGAAGTTTTTTGGGCTAAACTATAGTTTACAAGAAACAATGTGGTCTTATTTAAATGATAATTTAAAGTCATACAAAAAAACATCTTCTTTGAGTAATTTAATGCAGTTGATGAACCAATGTGTCTGGAAAATTGGAAACTGTGGAGCACAAACAGTGAGAATTTAACCTCACTTGGTTTAGAACAGGAATTCTGAAAATCTCCAACACAGTTTCAAATGTTGCTCTGTGCTCATTTCACAGCCATATGGTTGGCTCAAGTATTCAGTTGGTTTCCCAAGCAGACCTCCACCTCTTTTAATTCTTAGAAAATGTGGTCACACACACAGTAACTCTTTATGTGTTGAAATGGGATTGCTCCAGTGTTAAAGCTTGTAGAGAATAAATCAAACCAGCTTGGTTCATTCACTCTAGGCCAGTAACAACTGCACTTCACCACAAAATGTTGTTTTGGAGTCTGAGCAGTGGAATGGAAATTATCAGCCAGCGTTTGCAGAAAAAACACTGCAGTTGTTAAAAAATGCTTGAGTTGGAATTGGAGCTGCAGCGATAAATTGATTAATTGGCAACTATCACATTAATAGGCAACTATTTTGATAATTGGTTTGAGTAATTCTTTGATTCCAGCATCTAAAATGTGAATATTTGCTGGTTTCTTTAGCCCTCTGTGACAGTAAACTGAATATCTTTGAGTTGAGTACAAAATAAGACATTTGAGGACGTCATCTCGGGCTTTGGGAAAAACTGTTGGACCTTTTTCGACATTTTATAGACCAAACAGCTCATCAATTAATCAAGAAAATAATCAACAAATTAATAAAAAATCGAAATAATCATTAGTTACAGCACGAGTTTGAATGAAGGTTTCTACTTACCTGACAAGTAAAGCATCACTAATCTGCTTTCCCCATGCATGACTAATAAGAAAAATATGAGCAATAATTTGGAGCCGTGTGTTCTTTTTCCGTGCTTCTTTATCTCGATCAGGACATGAGAAAGCTGCTGATCAGTGGATTTCCTGGAGATCCAGAGCTTCCTTTGTGAACAATGTCTTCAAGATACGAGTGGCTTTGTTTTATAAAAGCCTATCTTGACAAACTTTAAATATAAAAGAACAAACATAGCTATTCTAACATACAATATTAATGTAATCAACTATGTTATATCTACCACTAGATATTTTATGTATATAGATAGTGGCATAGAGGGCTCTCGGCTTCCTGTTTGATCACTGATGTTAAAATGAACAGCGAGTATCATTGCAATGTTCTCTTTTTACTCTGTATGCAACAAACTGGTTGTGGTTGACGTACATTATATCAGGTACAGAATACCCCAGTCAATGTGTAGCGTAGAGTCACTAAAAGTGCCTATCCTTGCATGTGTGTGTGTGTGTGTGTGTGTGTATGTTAACTTACACAGTGTTTGCTTTACCCTTTACACATTTTAGTGTTGGCCAATAATTCGTTCTGCCATCGAATGAAAGCCAAGGTTGAACAGAAGCCACATATGGTAGTGCTTTACAAGGAAACAGTGATTGAACTCTTAGAACATCTCAGTCAGGCTCAAGGATTTACAGTCTGTGTAAAATAAATGTACATTTATAGCAGATTCTGGCCACTAATTAGTTCTAGTTTACAACTATATTTGAACTTGCTGTTTCTGATTTCATTGTGTATCCGAAATGCAATGGTATACAGTCAAACCTGACCCGTGTAGAGATGAATCTCCACTCTCCAGCCGACTTAAAGCTCAGACCGGTGCCTCAGACAGGACAACTGAGGAGACTGATCGGAGTAAACTCCAGAATAATTTGTCATAATATAATCAAAAACATATTCAAGCCTACCAGACCCTAAAAGTGGACTGGCACCAGCATGATTTGCTCCCAATTTATGAGAAATCAAATCAAATCAAAGAGAATATCTAACAATACATGTCATCGTCTTTACAGTTCTCACTTTAAAAAACTGATTTTCTCCTTATGACGCACCACGTGATCAGAGCTGATAGCGATTACACTGGGATCCATGCGGTGTCATACATATTGACATACAGGCCCAAGACCTGTGGGAATGCAATTGCACCTTACTCAACTCTATTAGACTGACTGTAGATTGGATCTGGTCTGCTGCATGTTCTGGGTTGAGGTTCAGATACAATGTACTGAATGGACCTGTAAAGACCTCTAAACTGGATTTGAGGAAGATTATTAGTTGCCAAGGTAACAGCTAATCGAGATCAAAATAAACATTAAACAATAAACGTTCAGGAGAAACCTTAAGCTAGAGAACTGGACATGCAGGAATATATTTTGCATTTGGCATGTAAGACCAACTTGCCAGTGTGATTCTCATAATTTCTCTTTCAGACATAAAGACTGATACTTTCAATGATGTTCTTTGGTGTTTTATAACTATTCCTTAAACCGAGCACCTAGTTTAGCTTCACTGAATGTGAAACTTGATACAGTTGACTTTGTTTAAATCGTGACATCTTGTGCAGACACACAGAAGAACCTAGAACCTAAAAGCCACTTTTTTCCCTGCACATTGCAAATATTCAGCAATGGTTCATGTTTTCTACCATAATCTAAATAAACTTGTACTGCTGGGGTCGACAAGTAAAAGTTAAATGTTTTTTTTTGTTTTTTAACCCCACCACCTGGATGAAAAAAACATAGTATACAATACCGGTCCATTGTTGTTGTAAGTGTGTGTGTCAGCCTCCTGCCTCTATTGTGATCGTGGTCAGTCCATCAAAGCCCGGAGTGGGTGTCGGCGAGGCATTTGGTCCCATGTCTGCTTCACACTTCCTTTGTTTGTGTGTGTGTTTGTGTGTGTGCTGGTCCAAGCCTCTGTCTCCCTGCACTTCCTCTTTGCCATTGTGTGTATGGAAGCATATGCTATCTCTCTCTCTCTCTCTCACTCTCTCTCTATCTCTGTCTCTCTCATATGAGTGTCTTATTGGGCTGATCCCCAAGACCATGGATGAGCTATTTCTGGATATTGCTGTTGTGAAAAGATTATTACCCCTCCTCTGTCTCTCTTTCTGTCTCTTTCTCTCTCTCTCTCACTCTCTCTCTCACTCTCTCTCTCTCTCTGTCTCTCTCTCTGGCCATATCCACACTAGTCCGTGTCTCGTTGGATGCAGAGTTGTCAAATAGAACCGATCTCCGTCCACACGGGAGTTTTCAGCATTATTGGAGCATCCACATGGCAGGCTTCGAAGGCGGACAGCACGTGACCATTAACGTACACCGGGCATGCGCATGATGGTGTAAACAGGAAGTGGATTGCTTGCTTAGTTTAAAAAAAATATGACAGAGTAATGAAGTAAGGGCTGATGAATGTAACGTTAGCTCCATTGGGGTATTCCTTCATGAGATACGGCATCAGGGGATAAGCTGGGTCACCCAGCGGAAAAAACAGGGACATCATCTTCGCCCTCTATCAATTCTTTAGGGCATTTGCTCCATCTTTTAGGGCACAACATCATGCAACAGGTCCGACTCGCTAGCTTCTAAGCAAATTTTAACATTACCGCCAAAGGGGAAATGCTAACAGCATTAGCATTAGCGAATATAATATATCTTCGTACATATTTTCATGCTCCATAAAGAAATACTTGCAGACAAAGGTCTCTCAAGGCTACCAAACAGAAGAAGTAAAACGAATCAGCGTCGATCACTCGTCTCTCACTAGTTTCCTCTGTGTTGTCTGTTTGTAGCTGTAGCTCTGAATAGCATTTATTGCTAACTGTAGCTTCAGACAGCCGCTCCGTGGGGGCTGATCGCCGATGGTCAAGCAGCTCGCTCATCGCTCGAAGAACAGCTCGCCTCCTCCGCATGTAGGCATTAGCAGCATTGTAAAATGACGTATTTAACTCCACAATAGCTGCTACTACAGACAACAAAGCAAGCAAGGCTTGCCATTCGTTATCCATGTTGAAATGAATCGCTGCTGGTCGCTGGCTGTTTGTTTTCTTCCGGGTACGGGTCACGTGATAGTGAGTGTGATGAATCAGGGACGGAGACGTCATGGCTGGTAATAACCAATCCAGTAGCGAGCACGGGTGTGGGCTCATTTTTTCTAACAGACATCAGTATCCGACGTCTACACTGAACCAAAACCCCGGAGTTTTCAAATACCTCGGCGGAGTTTTCAGGTTCCTCCATTAAGGCTGCTCCAAAACTCCGGCGTGGTGTGGCTGCTCAGTGTAAACGTAGGAAAACTGGACTAGTGTGGATATGGCCTCTGTCTCTGTCTCTCTCTCTCTGTGTCACACACACAGAGAGCAGTCAATTATTTTCTCAAACGGCATCAGTGAAAGGCAGAGGACACACGCCTGTCAGTGTTGGCATTTCAATCCAAATTTCAGGGACTGCAGCAGTACCTTGCCTCTGAATAAAACACAATTACTCTCATTAGATTATCACTCACTCAATTATAATCACAAATTGATAGAGTAGCATTGTAATGATCACATAAATGCCTCTTTCTTCCCTGTTTTTGATCACTTTATCTGTTATGGAAAGCATCTTTATGGCCTTGTTATCTGAAATATTCTCAACCCCCAAAAGAAAATGAGATTATAGCCATTCAAACGCTTACACACACACACACCTAACATGGCCATCCCTGTTTCAGGATGGCCGCTATGACCTTTGCAGACCCATCATTTGGTTATCTCTTTTGTGAGTCTTTGTTGACACGGCCTTGGGTGTTTGAGTGTGTTGGACTGACACGTCGATCTGCCGACCCTCACCTGGCCCCGCTGTTTGGCTTTGGGAATGGTAGAACACGGGAGCGTAAACCCCAAGGCATGCCCAGTGGAGGGCTCTTCGTAAGGGGGGGGGGGGATCTTTCATCTTTCTAACACTTTTCTGTTTCTTTGTCTTTTTTTAAATGTTACTGCTCTGTCTCATTTAAGTCTTAGATTTTTTTTTCATGCTCACTTCCTCTATTTTCCTCTTCCAGCCCCTCCCTGTGCGTCTCAGGGTCAGAGGTGACACTGTAATGTTTACAACCCAAAACAGTAGCTTCACCCAACAACCCAGCTGCAACAAGTTGATGGGCTATACAAGGTCAATTTTAGTGAAATCTAAATTTTTCCGTTTTTTTTTGTTTCAAATCAAAAGTGAAACAGTTTGAGACATGATTCAAATGTAATATGAATCTTGAGATAATCCACTGAATCTTCAATGATGTTTTTATTCTCTTTACAGAGAGAAGTTGCGTTTAATGCAGGCTTAATCTCTTGTGTCTGCCTGCTGTAACACTGATGCATCTCCTCATTTCCGCTCTTTTGTCCAAAGCCCTCATTATGCCCTTGTGTATTTGATCTGTATCTGAATCATCAGCCAAACAAGGGCCTGATGTGACAAGCTTTGATGACTGAAAATTGTAGACACTAAAGAGACGCACTTATTTGCCCCAGAGCAACTGGCAGCAGCAGCAGTCTGCTTGTCTGATATCTCACACTTTGCCACACACATTCTTTAACAATCGCTGGCATTATTGTGTGTTTATTACCACAAAACAACTTGAGCGTGCAAACCCTCTCAACCCTGCGCTGATTTTTTGACCCATCTCAGTCGAGGGTAGCTTTGGGTTGGGGTTTTAGGTGCGAGCCTCTGGGTGGTCGGGTTTTGTGACTCAGGGATTTGGCCTTGTTTGGTAATCTCTCTTCATCTCTCCTTCCTCTCTTTGCTTTCTCTCTCACTCCCTATCCTTCCCCTATCCCTCTCTCTGTTTCTCACACACAGACCATAATTATCTTTCTCCCTCTCTTCAGGTTACAGATTTAGGATAAACACCCTCAGTTTATGAGCTCATAAGATCACGTTTTCCATTGACGTATTATTTGACATACAACATAATGCTTATGCTTTAGTTTAGATGGATATACTGATGGGCAGCGAACCTCAATACATTTTGAGTACTGGCCAATGTGTCCACGGTATCACATCTTTAATACTTGACATGATCAACTGTCGAGTATCGAAAGTTGACATTGAATGCTTTTTCAGATTCATTGTATTGTTTACTTTCTCTTTCATGTTTCCTCATTTTAATCAGAAAAGTTATTTTTTAGACTGCCATACGTTTTTGTGAAGCTGCTTGTGTTAACCCTTGTGTTCTGTTGACATTGGCTTAACTTCTGTTTGGGTTCCCACGGACCCCAATGCTGTGTGTGTAGAAATAATAACTGCAAATTGTGCAAAATCAACCCATTTATTCCCTTCAAATATGGAGTTGACAAAATGCTGAAATCACCATGAAGCATTGTTATTCCAATAATAGAAATCCAAATGGACTTACTTGGAATTTGTGAGGTGTGGTGCTGAATAAAAAGGACTGTCAACACCAATTACAGATATAAGGCATATGAAACCCCATTGTATTTAACCAGCTTTTACAGTTGGGGCCTCTGGGCAAACATTTCAAATGATTCCCACCAGGGGGCACATTTATATAAAAGCCATGCTATAAAGACTTGTCATTTTGCTCACTTAGCTGGAAGGATCTCTTTTGGGTGAATCACTTGTGACTCCTCAGTCAGCTGGGACCGGTGCGCCAGCCAACAACAGACTTCACAGTTAGCCAGGATTTTCTGCATCATCCTCTTCCCCCTCACAGCCCAAGCTTTGGATTACATGCATTTTCCTGCAATATGGTGACACGTCTGGCTTTCCCTTTTTCAAACACCTGGTGTTACCATGGTAATAACACAGAGTTGACTGATTTCAAACGCTGACGTCGTTGAGGAGTTCTTGGAAAACTGTGGTGAACGGTTCCTGAGGATAGAGGAGAGGTGGACACAGGAAAACTGGACTGGCTGTTTTAAAACAGCCCAATTATAAATGAGTAATATGTTATCCACACATAGGCACACCACATTTAACTCTGGAAAAAATACATCTGCAAGGTTTTGACACTTTTCTAAATGAGGCATGGATTGTGAATTATACAGTTGCTTAAAACCACGATTTTTATTCTGGTGCGAAAAAAAAAAAGTTCAGATAGAAAAACTGTTTATATGAACTAGCCATGTACTCAGGGCAAATGTAGACTTATAATACATACTAATTATAGTGATTGTATTGACTGCCTTTGTAAATGCTTATCTGTCACGGGAGTTCACAGATAGGACCCAAACGCAAGACCACAGGAGACAGAAGTGAATGTTAAACAGGTTTTATTCATAGACAGGTGGGTGCAGGTGTGGAGCCCGTGGTCCGACACCCGAGTGGCAGATCGACGGTGTGAGTCCCGTGGCTCGACACCGGAGGCCTGGCAGCTTGACGGCGATTGTAGTCCGTTTAACCCCAGGCGGGTAGAGCGACAGAGTGTAATCCGTAGACCACAAGGAGAGCAGAGCGGCGGAG
This sequence comes from Melanostigma gelatinosum, assembly GCF_949748355.1. NCBI lineage: Eukaryota > Metazoa > Chordata > Actinopteri > Perciformes > Zoarcidae > Melanostigma > Melanostigma gelatinosum. Next base: position 15,803,061 of record NC_136644.1, on the reverse strand, counting down.
CGCAATCCACAGACACAAGCAGGGCAGAGCGGTGGAGTGTAATCCACAGGGTTTCAGCGGGTTGAAGACGGTACGACCTGACACTCCCAGACTGCAGGACCAGAGTTTATATAGTGGCAGGCTACTCATTAAGGGGCCCTGAGTCTGGTGTGTCAGGCTGCAGGAGGTGATCAGCTTGAGTGTCCTCAGCCGTGCACGATTAAGGGTGCGGCCCTGGGAGGTGTCTGAAGGCAGAGGACAAACAGAGCACATGGCACACCACAACAGACAGGGGAATCCTGGATCCTGACAGTACCCCCCCCTTAAGGCACGGATTCCAGACGTAACACAAGACCCAACACAGGGCGGGTGGAGGGGGTCCGGAGGAGGGATGTCCCCACAGCTATAAGGCCGACTAGGGTGGGCGGCGGGGGTCCGGAGGAGGGGTGACAGGATCTGACCCGCCACGGGGCCGCCGAAGAGCGTCGGCCCCCGGTGCTCCGGCGGACGGCCGGGAGGGCAGAAGGGCTCCGGACACGGGTGCTCCGGCGGACGGCCGGGAGGGCAGAAGGGCTCCGGCCACGGGTGCTCCGGCGGACGGCCGGGCGGGTGGAAGGGCTCCGGCCCCGGGTGCTCCGGCGGACGGCCGGGCGGGCGGAAGGGCTCTGGAGAATAGAATGCTGGTGCCGCAGTGGCAGGTACTGGAGGCCTCCGCTGCTCCGCGACGGCAGCGGGCACTGGAGGTCGCTGCTGCTCAGAGACGGCAGCGGGCACTGGAGGTCGCTGCCGCTCAGCGACGGCAACTGGAGCTGGAGGTTGCTGCCGCTCAGGGACGGCAACTGGAGGTCGTTGCGCCTCTGGGACGGCGGCCGGGTCTGGGAGAGCCTGCGGCACGGAGGCGGCGGCGGCCAGGTCCGGGGATAGCTGCGGCGCTGAGGCGGCGACAGGAACTGGAGTGGACTGCGGTGCTGAGGCGGCAGGACCTGGAGCGGGCTGCGGCGCTGAGGCGGCAGGAACTGAAGCGGGCTGCGGCGTAGAGGCGGCAGCAGCAGGAACTGGCGTAGAGGCGGCAGCGGGAGGAACTGGAGCTGGCGCTGCGGCGGCAGGAACTGGAGCGGACTGCGGCGTAGAGGCGGCAGCAACTGGAGCTGGCGCTGCGGCGGCAGGAACTGGAGCTGCGGTGGCAGGAACTGGAGCTGGCGCTGCGGCGGCAGGAACTGGAGCTGGCGCTGCGGCGGCAGGAACTGGAGCTGGCGCTGCGGCGGCAGGAACTGGCGCTGCGGCGGCAGGAACTGGAGCTGCGGCGGCAGGAACCGGAGCGGCGGCGGCCGGAACCGGAGCTGCGGCGGCCGGAACCGGAGCTGCGGCGGCAGGAACTGGAGCTGCGGCGGCAGGACCTGGAGCTGCGGCGGCAGGACCAGCGAGCGGCTCTGGCTCCGCGGCCGCGAGGTCCGGGGATAGCTGCGGCTCCGAGACCACAGCTGGGACTGGAGGTCGCTGCTGCTCCGGGACGGCAGCGGCAGGACCTGGAGGTCGCTGCTGCTCCGAGACGGCAGCGGCGGGACCTGGAGGTTGCTGCTGCTCCGGGATGACAGCGGCGGGAACTGGAGGTCGCTGCTGCTCCGGGATGACAGCGGCGGGAACTGGAGGTCGCTGCTGCTCTGGGATGACAGCGGCGGGAACTGGAGGTTGCTGCTGCTCCGGGATGACAGCGGCGGGAACTGGAGGTCGCTGCTGCTCCGGGACGGCAGCGGCGGGAACTGGCGGTCGCTGCTCTGGGATGGCAGCGGCGGGAGCTGGAGGTCGCTGCTGATCTGGGACGGCAGCGGCGGGAACTGGAGGTCGCTGCTGCACTGGGATGACAGCGGCGGGAACTGGAGGTTGCTGCTGCTCCGGGATGACAGCGGCGGGAACTGGAGGTCGCTGCTGCTCCGGGACGGCAGCGGCGGGAACTGGCGGTCGCTGCTCTGGGACGGCAGCGGCGGGAGCTGGAGGTCGCTGCTGCACTGCGACGGCAGCGGCGGGACCTGGAGGTTGCTGCTGCTCCGGGACGGCAGCGGCGGGAACTGGGGGTCGCTGCTGCACTGCGACGGCGGCGGCCGGGACTGGAGGTCGCTGCTGCACTGCGACGGCGGCGGCCGGGACTGGAGGTCGCTGCTGCACTGCGACGGCGGCGGCCGGGACTGGCGAAAGCTGTGCCGCAGAGGCGGTAGGAACCGGAGCTGGCTGTGGTGAAGAGGTGACAGGAACAGGAGCTGGCTGCCATGCAGTCTGACTACGGGGAGCCGGAGTCGACCGGGCCACTGAGTGTTCCGCTACCCTTGCATGGCTCAGTCTCCGGCTGAGAAGGCGCTTGACCCTATACTCAGAGTTCCCCAGAGGGTCAAAAACTCTCATCAGAGCAGTCACAAAGTCCACATAACCCACAGTCTTAGGCTGGTCGCTGCTCACTGTGTACATGGCCCAGTCCAAAGCCCTTCCCCGCAGTAAGCAGACCACGTAAGACACCTTGGACCCGTCTGAGGCGAAAGTCAGGGGCTGTCGGTCAAACACCCGTTGGCATAGCAACAGGAAGCCTTGACACTTCCCCAGTGTTCCATCATAGGGACTCGGAGCCGGCACGGGGGATTCCCAGACCGGCGGAGCGAGGACAGGCGGGAATAGTGCGGGTGCTGGAACTGGTGGAGACTTGACTGTCCGGGCTAGTTCCTGCCCGCACCAGCCAACCCGAGAAACCTCCGCAGCGAAACGTCTCATCTTCTCCAGGGAACGTCTCGTCTCCTCCAGCAGCCTGGTAGTGCTGTACAGCGCAGCTGCTCCTGTGGTTGCTGGGTCCCCCTCAGAGACCTCAGCTTCCATGGATTGCAGGGCTTGACGCATCTCCATGAGCCTCTGCTGGTGTGCCTCCAGCTGCGTGCTATATCCGGCCAGCGTAGCTGCTCCTGTGGTTGCTGGGTCCATTATGGTCAGGTCGTTCTGTCACGGGAGTTCACAGATAGGACCCAAACGCAAGACCACAGGAGACAGAAGTGAATGTTAAACAGGTTTTATTCATAGACAGGTGGGTGCAGGTGTGGAGCCCGTGGTCCGACACCCGAGTGGCAGATCGACGGTGTGAGTCCCGTGGCTCGACACCGGAGGCCTGGCAGCTTGACGGCGATTGTAGTCCGTTTAACCCCAGGCGGGTAGAGCGACAGAGTGTAATCCGTAGACCACAAGGAGAGCAGAGCGGCGGAGCGCAATCCACAGACACAAGCAGGGCAGAGCGGTGGAGTGTAATCCACAGGGTTTCAGCGGGTTGAAGACGGTACGACCTGACACTCCCAGACTGCAGGACCAGAGTTTATATAGTGGCAGGCTACTCATTAAGGGGCCCTGAGTCTGGTGTGTCAGGCTGCAGGAGGTGATCAGCTTGAGTGTCCTCAGCCGTGCACGATTAAGGGTGCGGCCCTGGGAGGTGTCTGAAGGCAGAGGACAAACAGAGCACATGGCACACCACAACAGACAGGGGAATCCTGGATCCTGACATTATCAAGTGTAGTGCTATCAGAGTTTACATCATCAAGGCCTCCTAAAACCTGGAGCCAGGACTGAATGTGTTGTTGTTGTTTCGTCAACCTGTGCGTGGTGTGCGTGCGTCCTGCGCGCCATGGAGAGGGGCAGGACCACGGGCATTACCATACATGCAACAGTTCCCTTTTCGATTTAAGATGGGTAACGTTTGGTTGGCATATTTATTTAAGAACTAGTCAAATCAGTTCATTAGATTAGTAACATACAAAATAATGAGAAGAAGATCGACATAATAGTTAATGGATGAAGTGCAGGCCAAAAGAGACGACATGGTGTCATGATAAAGTGCGCTTTGTCACACTGTTATGACATGATATTGTAATCGTTATAAACTAATTTCCCTACACACAATGATCTGTTGGGGTTGTCCCGAGTGGATCCGTGTGTCTCCAGCTCCTTATCAGGTGGACAGCCGCGGGGAGCGGGTGGGGGTGGAGCCACTGCGGAGTTGCCCATTCCCAAAGCTTGAATCACACTACTCTCCATTCACATTCCGGACGAGGACAGCTTCATTCAGGGACTCGCCGTGTTGGAAGGTTTTGGAAGAATTGTGGAATTCTGTGTATATTGCAGCCAAATCAAATTACAAACATGGATTTACTGTCCCGCAGTCAGAGGACATTTGCACCCGACTGTATAGTTTGAGTTGGCTTTGCGCTGGATCTATCATGCGGGCTTCGTCCTAACAGTGGCGCAGAGCTGACTGTGGACAGTCGGAGCCTGTCGGGGCGCAGCCGGGAGTTCGGTTTTACGCTGAAAGCTGGTCGCGACCTAGACATTACAAAATGATACTAACACGTAAGTCAATTTCATGATTTACCTTAAATAAATTATTTGTTGTTGTTTTCTATTTAAAGTTAAAGCCACATTCAAACGGGTTCCTGTTTAATCCAGGATATGTAGACTATAGCGCACTGGTTTTGGTAATCATGAGTCTACAGTTGCTTATTTTTAGTTACTTTTAATGTTCAAGCCACTGAAGTTTTGCTTGAATTTAATCCTCAAGTAAAACAGTATTTAAGTCGTCTTTACGGCGCAGCGCTGCGGGCTGTCAGATAAGAAATCTCACCGCTTTGCGCATAACTCCGCGTCTCCAATGTCCTCACTACAAAGACAACGGCGTCTTTTACATATTTTCCAGTGCAACCCACGACCCTGAGAGGTTCCTTTCTTGAAGAAAAAATATGTTGTCGAAAATATCCCTTCTTACGCACACAGCGCAGGGGATCTTCCAGACAACTGGTTGGGTTGACGCAATGAAACCTTGATCCGTGGGGAAACAGGGTTGTGAACTGGAATGTGTCTCCAAAGATTATCAAAAGTTATGGTAGCCTACCAGTCCGCGACACTTCTGCCATGTCAGTGCCTCCAGTTGGTGTCTGCCCGTGCCTTTTGCCTGACTGCCGACCTTTTGCTAGGGGGATCTGAGGTGGATGTGTTGTGTAAAATCCCGTTTTCGGCCCTGTGCTGGCATGATTGACTTGATTTGTGGGCTTTGGCGCTTCCTCACAGTTGTTTTTAACTGTGTTCCAACACATGGCTCCTTATCAACTTTCTGAGGCCTGGAACAGATATGAGCACAGTTGAGCCATATAACCATTAAATTAGGAACATGCTCAAAGACACTCAGACACCCAGCCACGATGATGAGAAGTGGATGAACACTACCTCCAGGACCTGCTAATGTAGAGACTGTATAACACTGACACAATACTTATAGACGCAACAGAAGGAGTAGTCCAGTTACAGAAATAGGAGCCACTTTTTTATATCTGTTTATTTCTGTCAATCAGGGATGGGACTATGGGTTTAGTCAATAGTTTTGGTAGGTTTTGTTGGGGGAGAGCAAACGAAGGAAACACACTTCACTGCACTCTATGTGAAACAGGAAGTGAGCTGGGGCCTTATCTGAAAGATTTACATCCAGCTGGCGCACTGTTTCTTCGTGTCCTGTGAGAAGACAAATATGGTCATCATGCTGTAACCGTCCGTCTGCTGAGGGTACCAGGCTGTCCTGGGATCTGATTGTGAATGGATAGCTATCAACGGGGGGAAGGCAGGGAGGCTGTCATCTGGTTGTGGAAATGTTTTGAGGCTGGTCACCTGATCCACGGCTAGGGCCCTCTGTGTGAGCATAAATCTGTCATCGGGGAGCACAGCGGACTGTGGGGTTAGCTCTGCGATGATCCATCTGGGCCAGCTGTGTTTGCATGCATATGTGTCCATGCATCCGTGCCTGTCCCCGTAACTGGAATGGACTATTGGTGGTAACCTCATTATTCTTTTGTGCATGTGTGTGTGTGTGTCAGCGGGACATAGCTTGAGGCCAGCCAGATGGCAATAGTCCTGGCATCGTCTCACTTAGCTAACAGCCAGACCTTCTCAGCGAACACCAGCTGTCTCAACCGTGGAATCACAAAACATGATACTCATCAGAAAGAAAATCTGTTATCGCCCATCTTTGCATTCCAGTAGAGTACTGGAGGGATTTTACATTGGTCACGTTATAAAAAGCTGTTGTCTCCAGTTGTCCTTGTGCTATTATACAGATCCAAGCTGTTAAGGACATTGCGATCGTACATGAAATAGTCCGACAAAGTGTCAGATCATGACTCAATCAGAAAGATGTTCTTCAAGTTCATGGAGACATCCTTGTCCCTGTTGAGGTAAAAGACAAACATTGGCAGCATCCAGGCTCCTGGCTTTGCTTGTTGTAGATTACAGTTGAGCCAAAGAGTCTAGCCTAGTTTATCACATCACCTGTCTAGACCCACTTTGCAGCTCCCTCAGAAATGAGCCACACAGACCTGGAGTTGATAAGAACCCTCTGCCTGCCTTTTGGTTTGGTTTACAGTCGGCCCTTTGAGACCCAGCGATGATCGGGTAATTCCAGATAAGCCACCTCAATTCACAACAGTTGTTAGTCGTGCATTCTTCTTAATCTGCCAACTTCAAAGCCCCAGCAGTGATAACTGTATTCAGGCTCTTGACCTCCAGTTTGACATTTCAGTAGCATAGCCTTTGGAGGTGGGGGAGCAGCATCCTTTGCTTGCTACTGACAAAGTCCCACTGGAGCTGAGCGTTCAGGCTCAGCCAAACAAGACCCCACTGCCTCCAATGGAGGGAAACTTTGGCCGCCAATTGTGAGAATTTCCTGCAACAGGAAAGGAGAGAAGAGAAGGGGCGAGCAGAATTGAAATAAGTAGGGAGTGCAGAGGAGATGAGGGTGCGAGCAGGGAAAAAGGAAAGCAAAGACTATGATGGATCATTTTAGAAGTAGATACAGCTTGGCAGTGAGTGACGCTTAACCCCGACTGGCAGCTCACCAGCCTTGGCCAAATACCAGAAGAAAAGCCACTTGTGACCAACATGAAATCTCTATTTGCATGGGTTTCGCTCTTATCCATTTCATGTTATCTGCTGATAATCGCTCTTTGTTTCCCACTGAGGAGTGTGTCTCACTGTGTTGTTTTCACTAAATCACAGCAGCCAGAACTTTTGCGTGGCTCTTTTTCACCCCAACTGAGGGGATTCGTCTGCATTTAAGTCCACAGAATTAAAATGTGTCCAAATTATTAGAGATTGTAACAACTATTCAATGAAACTTGTTCGTATGAGGCCAGTTTAGTTCAAGCCACATATCCATCTGTCTGTCTGTCCCACCTGACGGACATGTTTCAGACATCCTGTGTGGCCTCCCTCAGCAGCCCCAAAAGTTCTGGTCTGTGCTCAGATTCACATATTAACCAATCCAGCTGTTTGGTTTGTCTGTCTGTCTGTCTGCAAGCCAACCAAGCCGCAACTAGAGCTGGTGATTAGATGACCAAACAGGAGAAAGATTTGGTGTAGCAGAAGGTTAACTTTTGCAGTCAGGAAGTGACATGTTGCTGATACCTTATGTTGCTCCTATAGCTCCTATAGCCTGAAGTCACTGGAGTCAAAATGACAAAAGGCTCAAAGTTCTCACGGACTGCTGCATGTATTGGGGAACAACTACTTTTATCTCAACTTTATATCAACGAAATTCCGTTTGGTAGGCCTCAGCCAGCCAGCAGCACCACTTTTTTCGGAACTGTATTGCTTCTAAATTTGGACCTGGTCTGACTCCTTTCACATTTGTAATCTGTTGTACTTCAGCCCACTTGGCCCAAATATCCCCATCATTATCAAGGTAGTGTACTTTGGTGTTCTATTTGAGGATAACTCAGTGATGTGTGATGTTAAGTGCTTACTGTAAGACACACATTTGTCCAGTGTGGCTTTGTAGCTGTTGTTTGCCATGAGGACGTTTGGTAAGCACACACAATCCCCGGAGGAAGTGTTTGTCTTGGCTGCCTCCCGCCTATTATCTGGCCAGGAACAAACGAAGGCAGGGCCTTTACAGCCGGGTGGTCGGCAGCCACTGCAGCGCCGCGCGGCTCTCTTCCTGTAAGGGAAGCAGGAAGAGGAAGTGAGGTAGTTCCCCGGCGAGGGCTAGGGAATTGGGAAGGACAGTGAGAGAATAAAAAAAATAAAACACACCCGTTAAACTCAAGTTAAAGTTGTGGAATCAAAGAGGAATGTAAAAGAGTAGGGTTGGTGTTGTAAGGTGACATTTTTATGAGCCTTGGATATTCTTGTAAAACTCTTTTATGGCTTTGTTGATCCAAGATTGATTTATTTTTTTTAAATCCATCTACACAAGACTGTATGTGTGTGCGGCTCTATTGTTAGGTTGTTTGTGCCAGATGCCCCATGCCCCTGTCCACTTCCTGCAGCCAAACAAAAGATAGAAAAATATTCTTACTTCACACCGTGAATGAATGGAGACACAATGCGGTGCAGTGACAAATATTATTCCGTTTTATCCATCCGCGCGGTGAATACGGTTGTCTTTATATAGTTTCCAAGGCAAAACTAAGTCCACATTATGTCACCGTAAAGTAGATTTGACACACATTCTAGCCCAATGGGGTGTGTCACTGGATAGCTTCTCCCCAAAGATACTTAATGGATCCCATAGCCTTCTTTTTGGGGTTGGGGGTGGAAAGCTAACCACGTGTTTGTATTCTCTGATTTGCATTTCAATAGCTTTACTGTCTTTTGAGAGGTTTGTCTTTAAACATGAGGTCTGTCTTTGCAAACACACACAGACTTGCATGTGCACACAGTCACACACATATAGATGCACAAGCAAACAGAAGACTATCTGGCTCTGTGCAGTGCTTGCTTTCAAGCATGTTGGTATAATTACCCCTTGGTTTCTGGCTCTTCTGGTTTCAATACACTCCACAAATACTAGGCACCAAACACACAGCTTTGGAGAATTTCACATCCACAAGGAAAATTAGAGCTCATTTGTCAAATAAATTAGTGTTAAAACATGGTTGTTAATGTGTTATTTGACACTGGGGTGCATGCCGGTGTCACAGAGGTTGCTTCAGGAGTGTTGGCCCCTGCAGTGGCACACCTTGTTGTTAGTGGGTTTGTCTGCGGTCTAGGCTTGTTGTTGGTATGTAAATGCTCGTATATGGTTCAGACCAGACCCTTTGCCACAACAGTCTTCTTCTGACCTGTCTGTCTGTCTGACAGTACTTTATGGTTGCCGTTCTTTTGTCCACATCGAGTTAATTCCCACGTGTCAAAGTTTCACTTGAGTGACATTATTTATTACACATCTATCTTTGTATTATCTCTATAGTTCTCTAACTAATACTGAAACACCTTTCCACAATCTGTTCACCTTTTATGCTCCTGTTCATGTTTTAGTGTAATTTAGCCTTGAAATGAGGTGGAACTGCTGGTGTTTCAAAGATAAAATAAACTGCTCTGCATCTTTCTACTGGTGGTTACTTTTAGCTCAGTCACACTCAGCTAAGTATATTACCCCTTCTTCAAGTGTAAAGGACATCACTATAATGTCTAAATGCAAGGATTGTAGAATGAGAAATGAATTATCCTGCCTGAATGTCAGACTTCACACACACGTCCCTCATTTGTAACCGGATTAATAAGTATTTAGATTTCATGGTTTGCAGTCATTCCCTATGTTGTCACTTTCATCCATGGTTTACCCGTGTCTTTTCCTGCCTTTGTTCCGCTGGTTTTGTTTACAAGTTTTTCTCAAGGTTGTGCTACATTTGTACTTGCTGTCATTCCACTAAAGAGGACATTGTAAAGTCAGATCCTTAAGGCCTGGAGACATGTTTCTGTCTGTCTTTCTTCTACAAACTGCTGGCTGTGGGGGTGATAGAGCTATTGAGGAGGCTTGAGTTTGGCCAGCCATTTGGCATACGTCAACTAAAGGGCTTTCACAGATAAGTAGGGGACATCCCCATGGCTCATCTAACACAGTGGACCTCAACATTCACTTGGTATTTAGCACATCAAGCCCAAATGTTACACCTTGTGTTTAAAGGGAGTTATGGAAGAGTGTGTCTGGCAATGTTGGAGAAGCGTTGTGAACATGTTCGACTTTAGTAATGGCATCGATGGACACTTGAGAAACATGCATCTGATATGTATGTAAAACCTCTCCTGGATACATCTTAATCAACAAAGGTTCTTGAAATCTTCCTCATTGGCATCATGAGGTTACAGAAACTGAAGGGCAGCACTGCATTAAAAAGATGTTGTATGTAAAATCAAACCCAGAAAACAAACAAAAGCATTTGTCATGTAGGGAAAGAATCCTAAAAGATGTTGTCTGTCTGTTGAAGATCTCTGTGTGAACAGCAAATACCACTGCTTTACCCGGATAAGGAGCTGAAGTGGCACACACTTGGCGTGTGAGGGGGTTAACACAATTTGCACGAATGATGCTTTGAGCTCAAGCCTTAGAAGCATGTGCGAGAGAGTGACCGAGTGTGAGTTAGCTAATAAGGTCAATGGGTTCACACTTGGTAAACTGCTAGCATGTTGGCGTGCTCAGTTCCAGAGTTTTGACATGCAGCAATGATAAAAAGCCTTTGCGTCAGAGGATTTCATAAATAACATTGAGTATATTTTCTGTTTAGGTGAATTGAAGTGTCTCCCACAACACCTAACATGCTTTTGTTTTCTTCCACTTTTTTCTCCTCTGCAGAGATCGAAGCCAAAGAGGCCTGTACCTGGCTCCGAGCAGCAGGGTTCCCACAGTACGCCCAGCTTTATGAAGGTAAGGAGCTCTCAGAGACACCGCCCACTGTCACCCCATGTGGCATTAATGAAGAATCCACAGTTATGCTGGGAATCGTGGCATAATCAGACAGATTGTCTAAATGATGTTACTTTGGTGACATGTGAGTTTTCTTAAAGACTGTTGTTTTACCACAGCAATGCAGGCTGAAAAAATCTTAGTTGAAATCAGTGAGGCAGATCTACAGGTAGTTACATCGTAAACATATTTTCTTGAATTTTGATGAAATAAAGATCACATGAATGTTGAACCTTTTTCATTTTCTTCACGTAAATAAGAGTCGTAGTCATACTTCTAAGTTGTGAGCACAAACCTCTTTGGTAACTTTCAACTCATGGTTTTTAGCTCATATTGAAGACGTCTCCAAGTCAAGCACACAAAACACCAACTTGCGCCTGTGCATGCATACATACCTCACACAGCACAGCATTCCTGAGGAATCTGGGGTGTTTTTATTTAGCACCAGTGCTTTGCTGTTCTTATGCAGGAACCACAGCACACTATATTCTAAACATTAACTATGATGTAACCTACCGTACATTTGAGGACCAAAGATCTTTCTTACTTCGTAAAAATGAACCAAAAAACATGTTTTCTATACCCTCGAAAGTTATTCATACAATGACGTGTGGTTGAGAAAGAATGCTTTGCCTGACCCTTGCGTTTTCAATACACACTCACTGAAATACATCAAACATTCATTACACTCCATATAGCAACTCCAACTATATCATGGCCGTGGACATACCAGCTGCCCTTATGTAACTCCAGGACGATGACAGCAGGACCAAGGTCCCATTGTCAACGGATCATTGCGTGTTGCCACTTAACCGTGAAATGTTTCCTATTTGAACGGAAGGCTTGTTGTGTTTCTGCTCAGGTGATGAGACTGTTTTCATACATAGACGAAGAGCAACACAAAAGTGCAAACCACAATCAATCACTGTGGAGAATTTACCCTTGCGGCCGTCTCAACACACGTAGGAATTTGTGCCGATGCATGACACATTATTCCTTCCCTTGTATCCGTGGGACAATCTCTATTGTCTGTGCTGTCAGGACTATTGCCCCACTAAAGATAAGCAGACTGATAGGCCTTAGTCAGTACAGTAGGCTAAAGGTGCTGGCCTCCCTTGAACAGCATTTTCTTATCATCATCGGCCCGGGGGTTTAGATGCAAGATTCCCACTTAGGGTTGGGTCTAGGCATTCCATAAAACGTCTCAAAATCCGTCCATCCATCCTTGTGCCAGACTGCTGAAATATCCTCTGTGATTTAAGGCACGCCTTAACTGTTAACCATTACTAATGCTGTGACTCAGTGAGTAAGTGATCCTGTTAATGAGGTAGACTTGGGAGGAAGAGGGAGAAGGAGAAAAGGAAGCAGGACCTCTGAGCAGCAGTGGAGTACCTATTGTCATTCTTCAATCAATCCCCTGTTCTCTCCCTCTGTGCTCCACATCCCCCCTGCCTGTCGGGTCTGAAAGCTGCAGCTGTGTTTGTTTGGTCGGCTAAGACGCTACTTCCTCTTTTTTGCTTTTCATCAAGGCTGTATGGGGGTAGAAGGTGGGACGGAAGGCCCTGGTGGGTGTTTGAGTGGGTGGGTGTTTTTTGACGCCAGGGGTTGTATCTTTAGCTTTATGTGAACTCATTGATCCAATCAGCGGCAGGAAGATGCCCACACTAATCAGACCCTCTCTGTTTAGATGCCCAGTTTCCCATCGACATCTCTTCAGTCACCAGAGACCATGACTTCCTCGACCGGGACGCTATTGAGGCTCTCTGCAGGTGAGATACAAGTCATACTGAACCTTCCAGGCATCTTTTCTCTTTCTTTTGATGTTATGCGCCACTCTTCTTATTCTTCCTCTTCTTCAAGCTCTTGTTTTACCCCCAAATGAAACCATGAGGGCATGACTTCAAAAGGAGGCATGCTTTGGAAAGTTGCAGATGAGATGAAAGAATGACATGATAAGCACTTTGGAGCCATGCACTGCACATTTTCCTCCCTCCATTTAGGTTTCTATGTCCAGATCTCATTCTCACGTTGTTATCTTTTTTCTCCGACCGTGTTTATTTACCACAGTCTTTTTGTATCGTCATGGCAAGCGCATATCTCTAGATGCCACGGTCACGCAATGCTCTCTACATTCAGTCTTTTCATGCTGTAAGAAACATATGTCACTCTGCTTCATTTGCTACCCACAACTGGGGAATAAATGCTTTCAAACCTTTGTTTGTATGAAGTTTCAGATATCTTAGTTTGTGTGTGTGAGAAAGGGCTAAATGACAATGAGTATCATTGGAGAGTACTGGGTTTGCATTGTAGTTGGTGCCCCTGCAATATTAATTAGCATATGAGGAGGAAGTTAATAGCTCTTTAACGGAGTCGACTCCTTCATCAAATTCCAACTCTAAGTAACAAACCACAGCAGGTGTCCCTCCATGCATCTGGAAGCTATCCTCTCAAAGTCTCCTCTCTTGGCAGCCTTTCACCCCCTCCCCACAACGCCAACTATCCCCCAGTTCCCATACCTTCATCTCTCCATTGTTACATGATCTGCTCTAAGAGCTCTCCAGAGGGTGGACCCCACCACCACCACCACCCTCTCGCTCCGCTTCTCCAGGTGGCTAGGGGGATAAGCTTTCTGTCCCCTCCCCAAGTTTTCGTCACCACTCGAGCAGATTTCATTCTCTTTGCTCCCTACTTTTCTGTCTCGCTCTCTTTCTCTTCCCGCTCATGTGGAGATTATCCTTCAGCAGCTCATTAGCCAGTCTGGGTGCACCCAAAATCCCCATCTGTCTTTCTCTTCCCCTCTTTTGTTTTTCGTTGTGTTTCATCAGTTCTTCCATCACACATCCTCTTGGTGGTGAGAGGTTTGTGTTTTAGGAAAAATCCAACAGCTAGAACATGTTAAAGCCAATTTTAAATGTAGCCAATGTTGCATGTGTGTGTGTGTGTGTGTGTGTTTTTGCAGGAGACTGAACACCCTCAACAAGTGTGCTCTAATGAGACTGGAGATCTCACCGCAAAGAAAAAGAGTAAGTGAATATGCACAGACATTAACTCCACGCCTTTCTGAAAAGCCCCTTTGCAAGTCTCCTCAACCACAACTGCATTCCCTCACCTCAACCATCAGTTCACTCTTGGCCACAGGGTGAAGCTGTGTTTTTCTCTCATCTTGTTTAATGAGAAGGCACCTGTTGGGTTTATTTCTGTATCAAGTGGGCTGTGAGGACCCTAGGGGGAAGGAGGATGGCTTTAATGCCTAAATGAAGGGGTCGAATTCACCTGAACCTCCCCTACTCAAGGCATGCTCCCCTTCTTCCTCAAACACTTCCTCATACTTCTGGCTCAACATAAAAGGAGTTTGTATGCTGCTTTTGTGGCACCCTTGCACAACAAACTAGAATACATCTCTTGTCTGTGATCCCACTCTTAAGGGTCTTTCAATAAGCGCAATATGTTATGTTTTCAAGTAGCTTTTAACATCCATTTAACTCCCTCAAACACCACATTCTTAGATTTCGCTTTCGAGGAAACAGTGTAGACTGACTTACACTTTACACTGCTCCTTTTTATACAAATCAACCTGAATTCCCAAACAACCTTAAGTGGTACACAGTAACATCCTTGTTCTGTGTGTGGTGGTGTTCATTAGGATGGCCCTTTCTGTGTCACCTTTCATTTCAGTAGTCAACAAGAGTAGAGGTGTGTGTCGTTCCCCCCCCCCCCCCCCCTTAGACAGTTTAGGAATGCACTGATGTCCTCGTGTCCAAACATTCCCTCTCTATTAAATCTCCATCTCCGTTTGTCGTCCTTTCTGGTTTTGTTCTTTCTATCAGTTGAATTGTAACAATAAATAGTTTTCAGATTCCTGCAGATTCCTTGTGACGTTCAAAGTACCAACCGTTGCAATGAACGCTTTGGTGGTTTGAGGATAAGATATCTCCAGAATGTTGATAAATGGTAGACGCACTATTGGCCAATCACCGCAATCTATGAAGTAATCTCACATTCCAACTAACATAACTTGAGAAAGAAAGCCACAATGGAATGAAAATGTCATGAAAGTCTCTATTGTCCTCGATAAATCATTAACTTTAATAAAAACTTCTAATGAAAAACATATAATTAATGATGCCTGGATGTGAGCAGTGAAAATGGAACACTGGCACTCAACAAGTGGAACATGGATATTGTGCACTTTTTTAACTGGAATATTTTATTCTAAACTTCTAATTTCCTGGCATCTTTGTAAAGGGGTTTTTCACTTTTGGTTAAAAACCTTTCAAGTCAATTAGTCTTAGAACCTTTTTTGTGTTGTTGTTCAGATTATAGATGTGGCTTTAGAAAGGGAAGGAGGAGGTTAAATTGTGACGTGTGGTTTGGTTTTATGAGCACTGTGATTGGGAAATGTGAAGATGTCTCCTTTGGAAACTCCCAGCTTAGTTTGTGTGTACGATGGTGTGTGTTTGAAAGAGGGTGGATTCTCTGTCATGGAGAAAGAATAAGGATTGACAGTAGCAGCGTATCAGTGATGCTGTCTGTGCATATGCACAGACAGAGGGGATAAAGGCTGTAGGGGGAAAGACCCCAGTCTGGCCGGCTGCATTGTGAGCTATGGGGGTCATGATGGAATTTCCTGAACTCCCTCCAGGCCCTGAGATAGATTAACCAAGCTGGGGGAGGTGTGGGCATTTTATAGAAAAGGTACATGTGCACTCTATGCAACTCAATAATGGTCACTTTTTCTCTTTGTCTTGTGTATATATTGTCCAAAGGAAGTGACCAAATCCTGTTTACTGGCTGACCAGTGTATTTCATATATCAGTGCATTTCATATAGTTCACAATAAGATAGATAGATAAATGGGATCAGAACATGAATGCACACAAGGCAATGTGCAAGTGCAACAATTATAAAATAAATTCCATAACCCCAAAAAGTTTCCTGGACCAAGGTGAGGAATGTTTGAAAAGAAATGGAAAACGTAGCTGTACATAATGTCCTCTTAACGGCTCCTCTCCCTCCCTCTCTATTTTCCTCCTCTTCTTGCTATTTCTTGCTCCTTCTCCCTTATCCCTCCTTCTCCTTAATACAGAGCGAGGACTCCGATGAGGACGAGCCTTGTGCCATCAGTGGACGCTGGACCTTCCAGAGGGACAGCAAGCGCTGGTCCCGTATGGAGGAGCTGGAGGTCTTTTCCACACTGCCCACAGATACTGCCCCACCCCCATTCCCCAAGGACCAAGTATCCCAGAAAGGCAAGCTCGCCCTGTGTGAAGGCAATAGTTCAGAGAGTGTGCTGACCGACCTCAGTGAGCAGCCTGAAGTGGGCTCCATCCACAGCAGCGGGAGTAGAGGAAAAGGGGAAGAGAAGAGCCATGGCGCTGCTCTGACAAATGAAGCTGTACCCGCCGGTGCCACTCGTGCCAGCTCTGTAGCTAGTATGTGTTCGTCCTCGGGCACAGGTGGGTCGGGATGCGTTAATGAGGACTCTCTGTCTGATGGGATGCCTCCATCGCCCCTGGAGACACTCGGACAGTTCACCTTTGATATGAAAACAGGGATGGGAGGGCTGGGAGGAAGTCTGGACAGAGGAGGTGGCAGCGGCAAAAGCACACACTCAAGAGCTAAGAGCTTCCTCAAGAGGATGGAGAGTCTACGGCTGCGCAGCGGCACCTCCTCCAAAAGAAAGAAGAAGGGGTGTGCCAGTGGAGGGAAGATAGAAATCAGTGGCCCTGTCATCAAAGAGGGTCTGGATGATGACAAGCTGCAGAGGCTCAACTGTGTGGACATCTCCAGTATCAACCTCAACCAGAACCTCAATCACCACTGCAATCCCACTCAGACAATGACACTTAACCGGAATCGCTCTGTATCCTACTCCACTCAGACCAGCAACGGCAGCACTGGAAGTACTGGGAGCAGCCAGTCAGAAGCTAGCAGCGGAAGTGCAGTGAGCACACCGAGCCCAGTGACTCGCGCTCGCAGCCACAGCATAGCGGCAGGCTCTAGTAAGAGGGGAGGAATGTATTTGGAGGGTTTCGATCCGTTCAGCATTCCCCAACAAGCTTCAGATCGACAGCCGACACCCCCACCCAAATCTGCCCCACCCATCCCCTGCCAAGCTAGTAAAGGGATGACAGTTGATGAGCAGAACCACAGGAACAACTGCAGTGTTCGAGACAACAGCAGACAAGCGGAAGAAGAAGAGGAGGGAGAGGACGGCATGATCTTCTTCTTCTTACCAGAAGGTCACAAGCCTGGAACCTTCCCCAAAGCCCTGCAGGACGGGAGTTCACGCAATAACAATGGGAATGATAACGGGCACTCAGTGACCCTCAGGGGGCGGCAAGGTAGACGCCAGCGTCATTGCTCTTCTGGCTCCGTCGACAGTCGGCTCAGCTTTTATGACAACGTCCCCTACACTGAGAGAGAGGAGGAGGGAGAGGAGGAAGAGGGGGATGATCGTAAACTGGAGGAAGTGCTGCAACACGTCAGCGGTTTTCAGTTTGTTAATGCTTGGTCAGGGGCTGTGGCCGGCGAAGAGGAGGAAGAGGAGGAGGACGAAGAGGAGGAAGGAGACTCAGATTCAGCACTGGACTCAGCCTCCCCGTGCCCGTCCTCTCCTCTGCAGAACCGGCTGGAGGAGACAGAGAATGGAAGTGACCAAGACAGCACAGGAAACCCGCTGGGAGAGGGAGAGGAAGGGATGAGAGAGAGAAGAGATTCTGGTGTCGGGGCATCTCTAACTAGAACCAGCAGGTTAGTAAAGCTGCAGTAATGCTGTCTTCTTTCTGACACATGATAAACATTAAAGGGTCAGTTCACTCAAGTAAAATTTTTTTTAAAATCTCATACCACTTTTGAGATGTCACTCTCTGAGCTTTCTGCCTCCATCCCAATATAGAGGAGGTGAATCAAATTAGCTTATGGTGCTCACAGCATTACAATATTTACTCTCTTCTTTTCAATTTGACTATTTCTTCTGTTGCAATGAAAACCTACTTTTATATACCGTACATTTCTATTCTACTTTTTGCTGTTTGGGTGAACTGATCGTCCCAGCGACAACTATAATTCCAACAAACAGGCTCAAGCTTTTAGTCTTGTGTAAAGCTCCTGTCAAACATTATCTAAATGCATGGCAAGCTCAAGGACAACAAAACAATAGAAAGACTAACACTGAGGCTCCAACAAAAAAGAGTTTTCCATAGAAAGTGACAGCAATGGAGAAACACTGGGACACGCTGAGACTTCTCTCCTTACGTAATGCTGCTGGATACTCTGGAATGCTGTTTGGTCTCCATGGGGACTGTTGCTGTACCTTCAGGAATCCACAGGCCGAATTACATTTGGGGGGCGTACGAGTTTTTAGTCTTTAAGACAGTTTCTTGATTGATGTGTACATAAATCCCTGTAATCCCTGAACTGATCACTTGGCACATAAAACCACCAAGACGTGTGGCTTTGTGACATTTCCTCAGTTTATGTGTACACAAAAGCATGACGCATATCCCGAGAGGTAAAGTGCTTTTTTTTCAATCACAATCTTTGTGCTCCCTCCTTCTCTTTCCTTGTACCTACTCCAGACCACAGAAACTCCGCTGGCCGAGCTTCCAGAACTCCCATCGGCCCAGCTTGGCCTCAGCCCAGCTCCAGATTAGCTGCCAGTCTGTGCTACAGATGAATCTGCTCCAGAAGCTCTCCCTGCTGCAGCTCACTGCTCTGCTGGAGAGACACACCCCTACAAACAAACATGGCTTCAGCTGGTGAGTAGACTGGGGGTCAATGAAATGCTTGTTGAAGGGACACAGGGAGTATGGAGGCATATTTCATATTGTGATTGTTCAACCTACACACTGATATTTTAAAGCTTGCTTTTCCTTCTGAGTCAGGCTAATTGTTCTTTGTAAGTGATGCCCACAAATGTATCCATTCAGCCATCCATTCAACTGCTAGCCCTCCGTCCCACCCGTCTCCCAGTCCCCACCCGTCTCCCAGTCCCCACCCGTCTCCCAGTCCCCTCTATCTGCAGGTTGTTGTGTAGTGTGGCGACGGCTGTCCACAGAGGTTGGGTTTCACATTCTTTTCCCAGGCCCGTAATTGCTAGGAAGGGGCGTACATTGTCTTTTTCTCAACGGGGCAATCATGGCAGTTTGCACGCTTGGTGTTGCAGGAGCTGGAGGCTGGAAAGCTATATCCTTGACACTTATTCCTCCACAACTGCCTTCTCTATCACTTGTAGACGTTGGTCTGAGGTCACTTTATATGCTGCTCTTGATTATCCAGTGGCACCTAATATCCTCCCTGTTAATGTATCTGCTTTACAGATTTTACAGTTCCTTGATTTTACTTTTACTTTCTCTTTCCATCTGGATGTCTGCGTTTTTGTTCTTTATTTCTGAAGCCAAATACTGGGAGAAAGTCAATTAGATAGGTCATTTCATAGGGACGCCCTGAATGAAAAGAAGTGCAATATACAAAGACGTGGCTTACACATTACTGGACATATTTTCCAGTCAAAACACATGATACAGGAGATTGTAAAATGATGTTGTTGAGAAAAAACACACATTAGCAATTACCGAGAATTACTTTACTTTACTTTAAAACGTCCAATGAGGAAAGTGAACAATCGCATGATTTTCTTGTGTTTTTCCACTTTCTGGGTTTCTTCTACCCGAGGCCTTCCTTGGTGGTATGACAGTCTTATGACAAGCTGGGGCTCACTGGAAGACAGAGCCCACTTGTTGTCCGCTGAAGGTCCACACATATTCAGAATTCCGGTGCCGGGATCATAATGTGCTCCTTTTCCATTTTTCCCCAAACTGTGGTTCTGAGTCTTGTGAGTGGCTGCTTTTACAAAGACGAGCTTGTCCTGAGTCATGCTAGTGTCGCTCTGCTAAACACACTCGCACCCATGCAGATGGACACGCAGCCATAAATCTGTGGGTGCATTCTTGTGAAACGGTCGGAGTTGCATGTTTCAACTCTGGGGTTTGTGGTTATAGACTTAGTGTTCACTTGCTCCACACACACACACAGAGTAACAAACTGTGAGACAGACACTTTGTGGGGATGTATAAAATGGTGGGATCCTCCCCTTTTGACACCCGTCGGTACATCCTACTCCCCCTCTCTATTCTCCCCTCACCCTGTTTATCCACCCCTCTCATAAACCTGCAGACAGGTTGCTACAGCCGCTTGGTTTCCTCATTGCATACACATAAAACACACACATATTTTGGTAGCCAAGCTTATTCTGTCGTGATGTTTTTCTGTCTTGCAGGGTTTTTTTAAGATGTGTTAATTACAAAGTAGGTTCTCCATCTCAGACCTCGTAAAAATGAATGCATGTCCTGACATTGAGAAATCCTTTCACAGCTGCATTGCTGAAGTCACGTCAATATTTAATATGTAAGCAGATATTGATGAGCTTTCTTTTCTTCTGTGTGTATGTTGTAGGGCTGTGCCAAAGTTTATGAAGCGCATCAAGGTTCGGGACTACAAAGACAGGAATGTGTTCGGTGTGCCACTACAAGTCATCGTCCAGCGAACAGGCCAGCCCCTCCCTCAAGGAATCCAACAGGCCATGCGCTATTTACGCAACCAGTGCCTTGACCAGGTAACATTAAGTAAATAAATAAACACACATACTGCGTATGGACAGATGTATATGAGCTTGTGCATATACTGTAATTGCAGTGTACATATAATGTCAAAGTTCCTTGCCGGTCTGTCATTTAGCTTTAAGTACTATTTTCAGTTTAGACAGCTTAGAGAAAGAAACAGCTTTTTCTTTTTCAGTGTTGAAGTTACAATATATTTTAATTTCAGGACATCTCCAATCAGTCAAAAATGCATCCATGATTTTTTTCACCGGATGTTACATAAGATGGAGCAGTGAATCGGAAAAAGGCTGATACACACTTAATCAGTGTATGTCACTAGTTTCTTTCGCTCCTTTCTCTGTCACAAACGCTGAAGCATGGCGGTCTGGAGAGAGTCAAAGTGTGCAGCTTTTAAGTAACCTGTGTCTGTCTGTTTAATCCAATGACATTTATCTCAGCGCGTGCGTGTGTATGTGTACATGTACATTCATAAAGGAAAGAAAGAGGGAGTGAGGAGAAAATAGCTAATAACAAAGGGCAAAACAGAAAACAGAGTGGAGTTCTTTTCAAAGCAGGACAAGGCGCCTCTGATTGGAAATGGTGAAAATCATGGAAAATATTCAGGCTGAACAAGCCGACGGCCTTTTTCTGTTCTACTCCCCGACATTG
The DNA here is from genome assembly GCF_949748355.1 of Melanostigma gelatinosum. Taxonomy (NCBI): domain Eukaryota; kingdom Metazoa; phylum Chordata; class Actinopteri; order Perciformes; family Zoarcidae; genus Melanostigma; species Melanostigma gelatinosum. The sequence continues at coordinate 15,782,064 of NC_136644.1, read as the reverse complement.
CCATTTCATGCAGCCTTAAAAGGCCACTGATGAAGTCCTGCACAACAGTACAAAAATGCCAACTGGGTTTCATGGGAGCTTCTTTTAAATACAGTCAACAGGATCTGCTGTGATGTAACCGTATCGGCTGTAAGCTCTGGATTTGGGGATAAGTCAAGAATATTATTTGTCAATGATAACAGCATGCAGCTTCGTATGTGCTTCGGGCATATCAATCATTTTTGATACGCCTTAATGATATGAACAAACACTGTACTCATGGTCTCAGACTGAGGCTAATAAGGGAATAACAGTTCAAAGCTGACTTATCAGGTTTCTATGTATGCATGCATGGTGTAACTCTTTCTCCCTTTGTCCCCCACTTTTTGTTCAGGTGGGACTTTTCAGGAAATCAGGCGTTAAATCTCGTATCCAAGCTCTTCGTCAGATGAATGAGGCCAGCGGCGTGGATGGGGGAGGCGTCAACTACGAGGGCCAATCGGCATATGACGTTGCAGACATGCTGAAGCAGTACTTCAGAGATTTACCAGAACCCCTGCTCACGAGCAAGCTGTCTGAGACCTTCCTCCAGATTTATCAGTGTAAGAAAACAGACGCGTTTAGTCGAAGTATAAACAAGATCTTGTCAAGACATCACATGCCTTTACTTCACATACACAGCCACACATCTGTGAGCAGATTGCATGCTGGAATTCACAAGATGGTGTTGTTTTAGAGCTGAAGATGCTTGCCTGCCATGGAGCAAGAAATTGTGAAACTGTAAAAAGAAAACAACCAAGATGAGTGCAGGAAATACCTGTGGAATGAGGTGATATATGGGATTGGTTCATCCTTCTCTGAGTCACTGTTACATGACATCCCCTCAAGTTCTATGATTGTCACAGCTGCGTTAAGAATGTTTATACAAGGGGAAAAAACAGTCCAGTGCATGAAGTATGAAGCATATAGTGTACACACACATGTGGGCTTACATAACACACTCAGGCCTACACAGATCCCATTATAGCGCAATCCTGGCAGGCGAACCCAAACTCCTTCCCAAGTTACCCACCGGACACGAAAAAAAATGACATCGTGAATCATGATGGTGGTTATTAGTCGTTATGATATAAGAAAACGAGCCATGATATTCTCCCTCTTCCTCTCCAGACATGCCTAAAGAGCTGCGTCTGCAGGCAGCGCGTGCTGCCGTGCTGCTGCTGCCCGATGAGAACCGCGAGGCGCTGCGGACGCTGCTGTGTCTGCTGAGCGACGTGACAGCCAGCGTGTCTGAGAACCAGATGACTCCCACCAACCTGGCTGTTTGTCTGGCCCCGTCCCTCTTCCACCTCAACAGCCTGCGCCGCAAGGAGAGCTCCTCGCCGAGGTGTGTGTCTGTGTGTGTGTGTGCCTCCACACCACTGTAATTAGCTCATTTTAATTATATAGGAAACCTTTATTTTGACGGCCATCACTGACGCAGTTATTGTATTAGCAGATTATATAACCTGTAATATGCTGTACATTCTGAAAACAGGAAAGGGTCGATCGAAAGAAACAAAAGAGCAGGATACTGTAGAGCAGCGGTTCCCAAACTTTTTAGGCCGCGCACCCCCTTCTACATCCCGACTGGGTTCGCGCACCCCACCCCCCCCTTAATAAAAAAAAAAAAAAAGAAGCAACAGAGCCTTTTAAGCCTTCATAGCCGCATAAGAATCGGACCAATGAGAGAACAGTTTGCTCGCGCGTGGCATTTGTTTACAAGATTTAGTCCGCTGTTAAATGTTGCAGTGTGAACACAAACTGCAACATTGTATCATATTAATCCCTGAATCGGAACAAAGCAAACGAACTGAAGGTGTGAAAACGCCCTGAAACACTGCAACAAAGTTTCAATAACTTTCAGTGACACAAGGCGTCACTTTTTAAGAGCAATACGGATGCGAGGACACACGCACAGGCTCAGAGGCAGATTATCACATTTCATTTACAATTAATGAGCGACTAATGTAGCCAGGATGTCTTCGGACAAAGCATCGATGCGGCGACACAGTGTTGTTGGACACCGGGATCATGTCCAACTGTTTTGCTTCTTTCTCCCCAATCATACATTCCACCATCTCTCTGGCAGCTGGCGAGCTCACGTCTTCGGCGATTGTGTGCGGTAGCCCCTTTCTCGCTATTCTGTAACCAGATATGAAGCCCGTAGTGCGTCATTTATAGACCCAACACATGAATGAGACTCCAGTTGTTTTTGGCTGTTTTGTAACTCCTCCGATTTCGATATAAAGAATGTAAGGGGCTTTTGACTTGCACTGGCATGCTTGGTGTTCAGGTGGCGACGTAAATAAGAGCTTCAGACTGTTAGCCAGAACCTCACTGCACACCACGCACTGTGGCTTTGGGGAATCTGCGTTGCCAATCCAAGTGAAGCCCAGACACACATACTTTTCATCATATTTCCTCTTTTTTTCCCAGTCTGATGCTCACTCTCGTTTCCTCTTTTTCACCTTGACTCCGCGATGCGCCGATGTGCTCCCGATTTGTCTGTGCTGCACCTCTCCGTTCCCCTCGCCTCCGATTCCTCTCTCTCTCTCTGTCCCTCTCCTCTTTTACGACTGATAGCTTCAGATGTCCCACCTGACAGTTTTTAAATTAAAATTACATTTTTTTTTAATATTTAATATTATTACACCATCAGACCGCCATTACACTTTTCCTCTCGCGCACCCCCTAGAGGCAGCTCGCGCACCCCCAGGGGTGCGCGCACCCCACTTTGGGAATCCCTGCTGTAGAGGGTAGAAAAGAGAAGGGGAGATAGTTACGTTTGAAAGGGGAGTAGGGGAGAGAGACAGAAGAAATAGCAAGGTTACATAAACATCTGTACCAAATTAAAAAAGCACGTACTTTGTTCCACGTTTAGCTCGAAGAGGGTTCATCAGATGTAACCTCCAAAACGTGTTCTTTTTTTTTTTTCCAACCTCAGCCCCTGCCGCTTTCTCTGCCCTCTCTTACGCCCACTATCACGATGATGGATGCTATTACTAATCTCGTCATCCTCTTTTCCTCTCTTCCTTGGTCAAAGGGTGATGAACAGGAAGCAGACACTGGGAAAGCCGGACCAGAGAGACCTGAATGAGAACCTGGCTGCCACTCACGGCCTGGCACACATGATCCAGGAGTGCAGCAAACTCTTCCGGGTCAGTAGTCGTGTGTTATTATATTTTTAAGTTACATGAATTGAATGTGCCGGCCATCATTCTGTTTTAAATGAATCTTTAAATGAATCTGTTTTGCCAAACTGGACTTAACTTCTTGACTCTGTCAAGTTAAACCAAATTCAGGCATTTGTGAAAGGATTTAAATTCCAGAATAGTGGCAATGACCACAAACAAATGAATCCACCCCATTCAGTTTGGTTCTGTGTGTCCACAAGGAGAACACTTGAATGGATAAACAGGAAATAATCAGTAAACTACACTATGACTAATCCAATTTCAATCCCATTCAGACTTAACCATTTGCTCTGCCCAGTGCAGTCTTCTCTGACATGCTACAGTAAATGCTAAGAGGCTGCATATGGTGGGTCATTAGTATTAGTTTAATTAGATTGCCTCCGGGCTTCCTGTTATGGTCACATCACACAACAAATAAACTTGATTACCTCCCAAATTATTTTCTTTTAATTAGATCTGTACTTGACAGTGATGGTTCATAACAGGATGACCTATGAAAGAATTTGACTGTAATTTGCGTTCCATTTCAACAAACCTTTTCTTATCTCATGAAAATCCTTTTCTTAGACTTCAATATCGTCAGTATTAAATCAAACCTGAAAGATGACGCACACAAACAGCCAGAGAGAGAGAAAACAAATGCAATTGAGCGAGTCAAACGAGGATATGAAAATAGGATGTGATGTGTTTCCATCCTTCATACAGTTTCCCATTAATTAAGGGGGAAATGATGCAGTCAGGGTGGAGATACTTGGACAAAAACACAACATTAGGTAGAGTCTTAGTTGCTGATTACTCTTATCATAGGACATTTATTACTTAAAGATCTCCTCCAGACATGTTTTAAGACATATACAAATACTCTTGAAAAGTCTTAAAATTGGATCTCATCTACTCCGTTGTTGGAAAAAACAAATCAAATTGTCAAATCAAGCACATTCAACCGTCATTGCACCCTAGCGGCACACGGCCTTTCAGAAACCAATGGGAAGGTAAGGCCTGGCTCTCATAGTACCGGTACTGCTTCTCCTCCTTTCACACAGATCCCAGAGGAGATGAATCCCTGCAGGAACTCCTATGTGGAGCAAGCGTTGCTGCCGCGACGCTTGGAGGACCTCGCAGGTGAGGAGGCCAGGCAGGGAGGTTGCAGGGCCTACCTGCAGGACAGCCTAGACGCCCTCCTCAAAGACGCCAAGGACAAGTTTAAAGGTTACGACAGCTGCTCCACACCTGAGCACGCTGAACTTGCCTGTCGGAAGGTAAGCACACTTGTATATTCATCAGCTCTCTATAGTTCATTTTAGTCTTTTTTCACACGTCTTTTTAGTTTGTTTGAGGATGAAAATAGAAGGATTCGTGAAAGATTATTTGATGAGAGAGAACAGCTATCTGTGTTTCCTGTCTCCTCCTTTCCTCTTTGTTTCTGACTTTCCCTTTCTTCCGCTTCTCTAAATTATCGAGTGGAAAACCAGCAGTTCGTGTTTCCTGTATAAAAAAACACATCCGTGTGAAACTGGCCTGGCCTGTTCCCTGAGCTTCTCATTCCCATCACAGTGTTGGACTCTATCCCAGAATGACATCAGCTTGACAGAGACACACAAACATACACAACCTCGACATTCTCCCAAGCTTACATTTCCGGTGTCTAGTGTGCAAGGGCCCTGAATGAGGTTGTCGTTTCTCCAGTTCGAGAGTCACAAGGGGCAGAGTGTTCTTTATCATCTGATAGCAGAACGAAGCAGCTGACTTGGCTCACGGGCATTGGGAGGCTTTGAAACACGTTGTGCGTAAAATGATGGCTGGAATACCAATTCCAATTTCTGTAAACATGACTGATAAGATTAGATATTTTAAAGAAAGCTTCCAAACAGTTGCGTAAGACACTTGAAGTTTATATAAAAAAATAAAGTGATTTCAAGTATTTAACATCTCACACTGTTACAGATTTTGATAACAGTTTATCGTACCATTCAATTATCTATGTGAACTTAATTACTACCTTCAGACATCCAACCCCAGTTTGTGTCATTTTCCAATTTCTCTCTCTCCTCATTTCCTGTCATCTCTCTGCTTTCACCTATCAAATAAAAGACAGACAATGCAGCAGAATAATTTGTCATTAAAAAAAGAACGCTTGTTAAGTTGTTGGGTCTTTGCACGCGTTTCTCCAGGTGCATGATTGCTTTCCACTGCGGCTGTGGAAGGTGACCGTGGAGGTGCCTGCGAGTCCTGAGGAGGTTCTCACACGAGTGCTGCGGGAGCAGGGCTACTGGGATGACGACCTGCTCGAAAGCCGGGTGGTGGAGACTCTGGATGAGAGGACAGAGGTCTACCAGTATGTCAGGAATACCATGGCTCCACATCCCACTAGAGACCACCTGGTGCTCAGGTAGACATTAGCCCATTGTCCTCCTCTCCCTCCCTGTCTGTCTCACTTCTCTCATTTGTCTTCATCTTGTTTGATATTCTGCTCTGATTTGATGTTGTTGTTTTTAATCCAAACCTCTCATTACTCTCCCTTTCAGAACATGGGTAACAGACCTGCCGAAGGGAGCGTGTGCACTGGTGTGTACATCTGTGGACCATGAAGGAGCACGTGTTGTAGGCGTTCGGACCAATGTCCTCACCTCTCGCTACTTCATCGAGCCCTGTGGAACCAACAAATCCAGACTCACACATATTTCCAGGAACGACTGCAGGTGAGTGAATGACTGACAGGAGCAAGGACAATTTGTGGATTCGATTTAGTCCTAGTTTTTTGGTCATTCAATGTCTTTCAGTTGGTGCTAACAATCTTTTTCTGTGTTTTTTCAGGGGTCGTTTCCCAGAGTGGTACAATAAACTATATGGACACTTGTGCGCTGCTGAGGTGGCACGGATACGTGACTCATTCACCGTGCCCATGGACAAATGAATAAGCAGTGTGCAATTTGGACAACGACAGACTCAACGGCGCCTTTGAAACATAATTTGGACTCAAAATGACTCATTCCACCAGAGAGGAAGATGGGGTCCAAGCTTCTTAACGGTCAAATTTTAAGGACAAATCCCGGATCCTGGATTGAAGGACTTTTTTGCTTTGATTTTGTTAGAACAGACTGTTGTTATCGTTTAAAACTGTTCTTGTTCGGGCGCTCAGTGTGCTGCCTAGAGGACTTGTGACACACAAACACTTATCTGGGCCAAAATACATGATGTCACTGATACAGGATGTGATCCAAAGGGTGCTATAGCTTCTGAGAAGCAAGGGTGTGTGTGTGTGTGTGTGTGTGTGTGTGTGTGTGTGTGTGTGTGTGTGTGTGTGTGTGTGTGTGTGTGTGTGTGTGTGTGTGTGTGTGTGTGTGTGTGTGTGTGTGTGTGTGTGTGTGTGTGTGTGTGTGTGCATGAGTGTTCAAAGCAACAAACGATTAATAGATACATATTCCTCGCACTGGTTTTCCAGTGGCAGCATAGTGTGTACATACAGTATTCTGTTCACAGTAGTGGTATGTGTCTGTCTTGTGTTACCTCTGTCCCTTTTTTACTGTTACAGCATGGCACAGGGGGAAAAGTAGACAATAGTATGGTCAGTTGATTGATGAATCCATGGGTGAAGAAAGAATGAATTTGCTGGTAATATGCAGAGTGAGTATAGAGACAATAGGTGGGATATAGTGAGATGACAGGTGGCTGATAGTAGGGTTTAAGTGTTTCAGGAGAGGAAGGCAAAGACGGATGAGAATCGGTGGCTGGCACACCAAAAAGAGAAGGACTGATCAAAGAAACAGCCTCATTTACTAACATACAAATAGATGTCTCCTCATTTTGTTCTTGAGGATACAAGGGCATGCCCCGAGTGTTACGATGCTAGCAACCAGGCATAGTGCAAAAAGTCGGGAGACAGTCAGAGCTCATAAGGAAGCGGTTGTGACCAAGGATCCGTGTTAGAGACAAGGAATGTTGCATATTTCACAGGATCACCCCAACAGAGCTAGAAATGTAATACCAACAGATCTACATTAATGGACCAAATTTGAAATAGCTAAAAAAAAAAAAGTAGCTTTCCGATATTGAGCTTTTCCTCATTATTACAAGGTTTAGAGTTAGTGTTGTGAAGAGCACAGTCAATTCACTTTTGTATTGTTTAAAGGCGGACATCAGAAAAATAGTGGTTTCACAATAATTTGGATTTACATGAGAACAGAAAAAAAACCAATGCACTGTTCTAACTTGCAACAGAAACCTCCGACTTGGCCTATAAAGATGAGAAGTCAACAGAGGATAAATGGTCCTTTTATAAAGGTGGAGATTTTACAGGTTTTACTGTAAAATAGCGGGCAGATTGAATGTTTGTGTGAAGGAAAACGATCTTTGTGTCAGCTTCTTTCTCTGTACTGTTGTGTCAGTGTTTAAAAGGGAGTAAGAGATTTAGGTCCTCATAATCTTCTTCATTCATAACACTCACACGCGCATATTTCGTGTTGAGTTGTATGATTAATTCGCTAAGCCATTGTTCATATCGTAAATGTTCGTACCTGTAACTGTGTCGCTGCCAAATAATAACGCATGACAAGCAGTTAATTTAAAACAAATATATTTATACCTCAGATATATGTTTGTTTTGTATCGTACCATTTTGTTTTATTGTAAATGTTAAGCTTTGTGTTACAGAAATGAAAAAATGTTTTATCTTTTTTATTAATATTATTTCTGTACAGGTTAATCAAAATGCACGATTAAATGTATTAAAATAAGAAATGATTCCTTTGTCATTTGTTTACACGACAGATATTTCTGCGTGCGAACACATTCTCAGATCCAGACAAACTTGTTTTTCCCTCACCATCATATCCACCTCTTTCCGAGTCTAACCTTCATTCCACACCAGTAAATCCAGGATTGATGTGTGCATGGGGGAGTACCAACTGGCTTCGTAGATGGTGATCTCACTTGTTGTCTTGTTTCTTACACACAACAGTTTCATATAACAGAAGACAATAGAGTCTGTTGTACCACAGCTGGCCTGGTCTGGACCCGGCAGACTCAACAATGAGGGGCTCAGTCCTGCAGCAAAGAATAGGTCCAAAGGATCAGAGTGGAGGCGAATGTACCGCTTTATGGTTCTAATCACTTGACAAAATGAGAAGTAGCCACATGTAGGCGCAAAAAACATCTTTTCCATACAAATACTGTATGAACGTTTTTATGATCTATAAACCTGGTCTGTGTGTTTATATAACTCAATACTCTTTTTCTGTGCACCGTGAACCCTTCATGTACTCGGGAACTAGAGATTAACCGAAGCCTCACAAGACTCACGCATGAAACCACAGATGTGTGCATGTTCTTGTCTTTGAACTTGAAATGTGCCTGCAACAGATTTATCTTGACTTAAGTTTGAACAACAGATGAAAAATAAACCTTTACAGGCTAAATCTGTTTATCTCTCTCTTTTTCTATCTCGTCTTCTGTTAGTGTCTGCGCACACTCACTACGAATGCTGGTATGTTCCTGCATGCACATGTGTATGTATTTTGCTGGGAACACAAACACCTCTGAGAGATTATGCAGGGCAAGATAAGGCTGACCAAGAGTCAGCCCCAGGGCTGCATTTCTGCCCCGTTATTTAATAATCAGACGCAGAAGGTTTCCAAGTGCATGCTTCTGTGTGTGTGTGTGTGTGTGTGTGTGTGTGTGTGTGTGTGTGTGTGTGTGTGTGTGTCTGCATGCATGCGTGCGTTTCTTCTTCCAGTTTGTCATGCATTTATCAAAAATGCTGTACTCAATTAACAACATAACAGTGTGAACGTTAGTGCTGGATCCATACCAGGTGTGATTTTTGAAAACTTATTTTACATGTTTTTTTTAGGATCTCCTCCTTTTTAGGATCTTCTTCCTCCTGAACCAGAGATTATCAGCACAGCTAGTGTGTTGTTTGAAAAGATGTAAAGGACGCAGTAAGAATGAAAGCTGACAGCCGGTTTCAACCAACTGCAAGGTTAGGACAATATTCTTGTTGAATAGTGCAAACAAACTCTTTTTTCTGCATCTTCTTGCACATGTTCATTTGTCTTCATTGCACATTTACCAGGCATATCTACAAACCACCCTGCTTATTACAGATTGTATTATTTATCATATCATATTGTGCAGTTAAAACAGTTTCCTGTGGTGTACACATCAACTCGAGCAGTGAGCAGTCGTGTTGGGTCACAAAAAATCAGACATGCCAAATATGTGACAGGAACTCTGTGGGCTACTCATCTTCATGTGGACTGGAATGCTCTGATAGAGTGCATGGCATTGTTGTGGCAACATAAATGCTATGCCATCATTGATAACACAGTGTTTTAAGACTCAACATGGAAAGGAACAGCAGAAAATTTAGTGTTTATACAGTTGACCTCATATCACTCCTCATCATATCTCCATATTCCAGAAATTCCAAAGGCTGTAAGTAAAGCTATTACGCTAGGAAAGACATATCTGTCTATTTTTGTCCTTTTAAAAAAATGAGTTTGGCGCACGTACACCTACACTCACACACAGTCTAGTTGTTTTAATGACCTAATCACTGGGGTCAACTCCAAACATAGCAGTGTATGTTCATGCTTGTATGCACATCTGTATGTGTGAGTGTGGCAGAGAGAGAGAGAGAGAGAGAGAGAGAGAGAGAGAGAGAGAGAGAGAGAGAGAGAGAGAGAGAGAGAGAGAACAGAGATGGCATGACAGTAAAAATGACAGAAACAAGACGAGATCATACCACCATGTCTCTACATCCTTGTTCTATTCCAGATGTGTATCTGCTGTCCTTCAATTCTGTTCTCATTTAACCCGTGTGGCATTGAACACGGCCAGCTAACGTCTTGTTGAAATGTCTCAGGTCAAACACAAGGGGTCACTGATCTAACTGCAAGTCACAATTTAATGTCAGTTTTACAGATCAACACTGCCCTCTGGTGGTTGTTTGGAATACAATGAACATCCCAGACATCTCGGTCGCTGTGGGCCAATCATTCACTCACACATAGAATTTAGCAGTGGCTGGCCGCCAGCGCCTGCAAGGCCTTCTCTGCTGGCCTAAACAGAATCACAAAGCTCCCGGTATTTACATTAAAAAAAAAATAAAATTAAAATTAAAATTAAATTATAATTTATTTTATAATTTAATAATTTTTCTTCAATGCACTACATGTATTACAATTTACAAAAATATTTTTCCCATTATCTTATTTTCTCATTGCACAGCTACTGTCTTCCTCAGTTGCTCTCAGTTGCTCTCAGATCTCTCTCAGCTCTCAGATACATTTGGAATTCATGAATTGTGCAATCTTTGCATGATGTCGTTGGAAGCATGCAGTGATTCAAGTTTAGCTTAGTTCATGTCTACTCATGTCTACTGCCTTTATATTCATATCTAAATCAACAATAACACAAATGAAACTGCTGATATGTTTCATTCTTGGTTGAACCTTGTATGTATGCTCTGGGTCAAGATGATGTGAAGTGTATCATGACAGATCATCACACACATCACGGATTTATGGAAACACCTGTTGTAAACACAGTCCAAACTATTTACGTTGACACAATTTACGATAAAATAAAATCTCTATAAAAACTATAAAAAAAATAAAAACAATATGTTCTTCAAGTGAAGAAACCGATGCTATAAGAGCATGATGGAGTATTTTGTGTAGTATTTTGCAGTGTGTACAGCATGGTACAATGGAGGACAACAGCTTTTACCGACACATATCTTACAGTACAAGGTTGCATATACACTATGAAGGAGTGGAAAATAGTTTGGGCAAATGTTGTCTGATTGTATTAGTGTTTGTGAATGACGTTTTCTGAATCCAGTTCCAAATGTAAGAGCGTTTTTTAAAAGTGCTCGGCTGGTGATAATGTGCACACTGGCCTTTCCCTATAGAATAAGTTTGGACTGTGGCTATGGTCTCACATGGAAATAGCATTTTCATAATTTGCTCCTGATAAATACTGAAAAAGTTGCCTTTTGAAGCAAACTAGCGGTGGCTTTGTGTTAGTTGGTGGCTTGTGGATGTGACTTTTTTTAAATAAATGTTTTTCTTCCTACCTCAGTCCGCCCTGCTGCCGCCCTTGTGCCCGACGACCCGGTCCTTCCTGATTACGAGGACGAGGAGGAAGAGGTTGGCGTTGGTGCGGCTCATGTGGACGGGCTTCAGGAGGCTGAGGGTGAGCTGCAGTTCCCACCACCACACTTTGTGATGGAGGGACAACAACAAGGCTTTGTTCCTCTTCCTGTTTACTACCCTGTTCCCAACGCTGACCCTTACCCTGACCCTGCATTCCCTCACGCTGACCCTGCTTTTCGTGGCGCTGAACCTTTTGATTATAATGCTTTTGATGCTGCTTTTGAGCGTATTATTGACAGGTACAGGTATGGGCTACCTGAAGAGGAGGAGGACCCTGAGATTGATGTCGTCGGACTTGAGGACGAGGACTTTGAGTTTGCAGTTGAGCTCCCTGTACTGGATGTTGAAGACATGGGGCCACTCTCCTTGGAAGATTCTTCAGAAGAGCTCACGGATGCAGCAGTTCCCTCAACTTCTGGCCTCGGCTCCTCCACAAAACGATGCAGGGAAGAGAGCAACGACGAGGAGGAGGCTGCTATGAAGAGACAGAGGTGGTCCGAAGACAGCGACTCGGATTGACTCTACGATGGGACGAGCTGACAATCCTCCCAGAAACGTAATCGGAGCAACCACTGAGTCCACATCGAAGCAGGACCAGTGGTTCTCATGGTAGCCTTTGCCTCTGGCAGGGCTGATGACACCCCATGTAGCGCCTTGCACTGGGGCCGTTGAATTGACCCACTTTAACCCTGAGGGCCTCATATCTGCACCCTGGATCTATCAACCTTTATTTCATCCTGAATGCTGGCCTTTGCGTCTTCAAGGTTGGAGAAAACCCATGTAGCGTCTTGCACTGGGGCTTTTCTGTAGTATCTCTTCATTTTTTCACAGCTCAACCTTTCTTTATTCTTGAGGGCTGGCCTTTGCCTCTGGCAGGGCTGATGACACCCCATGTAGTGTCTTGCACTGGGGCTTTTCTATAGTATCTACTCGTATATGCATGCTGGATGGACCAGGGAAACTCCCCAAAGACAGTTTGGTTAAAGTCTGCGGGTTGAAATTGCCTTAATAATATTGCCCAAAAAGGTATAGTAACATTTAAAGTATATTAAATTCTTTATTCAATAATTCAAAGATCATTTCTGTTACTAACCATGTTTGTTTTCCCTTTGGCCGGAAAAAGTAAGTAGGAGCTTCTGTTTTGTTGAGAAAGTGACCTAGAATAGTGTACAATATAAAAACAAAGTAATATTTTGTAACATACCTACAAAGTGTATGCTACGTCTATTTGTTCATAATTCATTTCTTATTTGGTCATTCAAACATTATTTGTCCGTCTGACTTACGATGATTTATTGTTCCCTCTCTTACTCCATCACCGTGGACAAAAAAGGTGAGTCAGAGCTTCTGATTTAGAATCTATAATGAAATCAATGTATTATAATGTTAATCTGTTTATGCCTTTAGTATGTTTATTTTATAATTGAAATATTGTTTTATTAACCATTCTGTCTCACACTTAACTTTTACAATACTCCACCACCTGAGCTGCTGCTGTTCACCGTGGACAAAAAAGGTTTGTATGAGCGTCAAAATATATTAATCATTTACTATCTTTTATTCACGCTGACCCTGATTTCCCTAACGCTGACCCATATGATGGTGACTCTTTTAATGCTGCTTTTGAGTGTATTATTGACAGGTACAGGTATGGGCTACCTGAGGAGGAGGAGGACCCGGAGATCGATGTCGTCGGCCTTGAGGACTCCTCCACAAAACGACGCAGGGAAGAGCGGGACGACGAGGAGGAGGCTGCTGCGAAGAGGCCGAGGTCGTCTGAAGAGAGCGACTCGGATTGACTCTACGATGGGACGGGCTGACATTGTGTTCCCTTTGGCCGGAAAAAGTAAGTAGGAGCTTCTGTTTTGTTGAGAAAGTGACCGAGAATAGTCTACAATATAAAAACAAAGTCATATTCTGTAACATACCTACAAACTGTATGCTACGTCTATTTGTTCATAATTAATTTCATTCATTTTCAAAATCATTCAAAGATTATTTGTCTGTCTTACTTACGATATGAATCATTCGTGTCTTTGATTCAATGAATACAATATTATTTGTCTTACCGTTATTTTTCTCTCTCTCACTCCACCTCCTGAGCCGCTACCTTTCACGCTGGACTAAAAGATGAGTATGAGCATATATACTTATATGTAGTTTTATAAACTTAGTTCAGGACCAGGGCCACGCCCAGAACACAGCTCATTTCCTCTGCACCAAGTATTTAAGCACAACGAACCCGTTCACTTCCTCTTCGACTCTGTAATTGAACCGTGTTCTTCATTCAGTCATGAATAAGTCATATTAAAACAAATTCAGTTTATAACAAGGAACACAATTGAAATGTACTTTGTATCTGAAATGCACATTTGCACTTCCTTAATGACTTTGACCCTTATCCATTAAAATGGCACCTTTGTGCTATAGCTTTGTGGCAAAAAAAAAAATGACGTAATTTTGGTTGCCATTTGCAGGGGTAGGATTTTCCAGAGCGAACACACTAGTATGAGGTTATGGTCCTTTTGACAGCTTGGCTCGCATGTGGCTTTAACACGTGTGAGGCATTTCTTTGAAAGCTACACTACCCAGCCCTCTGGACACTAAAGACAAAGGCCAGACTTTGTTGAAAGCTCTAGCGTGTGCCTGTCTTGTGTGAAGCCAAGCTCACGTGAGGAGGACTTCAAATCACAGATGAGCATATTATACAGTATATCTAAGAAGACTACGAAGCAACAGAGCATCACTCCTTGTCACCGACCAGGAGCGAACTGCACACATGTAAATTCACTCCAGACCTATAGGTGGCAGTAATGCAGCTACTGACTCACCACCACCGAAGAAGCTGAAGAATCGCACGTGCGACACTGTCAAATGGGGAAAAGAAGGCAGACTAAGCAGCTTCTCACTAAAAACCAAAAAACACTTGAAGGAATTCGGGGAGGAGCATCCATTCCATGATGTGTAAGCAGTGCAGCGAACTTCGGGCAGTTTTAATTGGAGATAAAACTTAGCTGAATTTCAGGAGCAGGACCACACCTCAGCCACTCGCCCACTTCCGGCCACGCTCCTATAAATACCTACCCACTCTAAGCCTCGGCACACAAGTTTTCTGCACGCGCAACCGGAACTCCACGCAGAGGACGCTGCCAATCGCCATCAAGAGGGTCCGGGCAGCAAACCCGCGATCTCCACCTCGCCGACCAGCTGCATCCACCCGCCAGAATCTGACATACGAAGAGTCGGACTCACGGCCGTCCTCCTTGAACTCACTTCTCGGTGGCAGAGGGAGACCCGCTACCTCCAGACGTAGACAACGGAAACGTAAATCCAGCTCTCTTCTTCTTCGCTAGCTCCAGACCCAGCTCGGGAACGATCCTCCGACGACTCTGGCTGCCGGCACGCAGCGCTCAAAGACGCCGCCACCCCTCCACGCTCCAGCCAGGTCCCCCATCGAAGACGCACCAGCTGATGGAAGACGCACCAGCTGATGGAAGACGCACCAGCTGATCTCCAACTCGACCACAGTCCGCCTGCTAAGAGCATCGACGCAACAAAGCAAACCGTGCCAACTCCTCACAACTTTCCCAAAGTCACGTTAGGGGAAAAAAACAAACGTACCCCTATGCAAACACTCCGGCGTGACGGCAACGACCGTGACGCCACCACGCCCCCCGAAACTCCGCCCCCCAACCCCCAAGTCCCGGGTTGCCAGGTCTTCTTTCTGTCCCCCTTTCTAAGCTGCCCCCCCCCTCTAAGCTGTCCCTTTACTGTTCTCTTACACCACCTTTCTTCTGCCATACCTAGGCACCGGGTTGCCAGGTCTTCTTTCCTCCGTCCCCCTCTCCAATCCCGCTTTTCCTATGCAGATTCCTGGCACCGGGTTGCCAGGTTCCCTCTCCTCTGTCACCCTCCCCTATCCTGCTTTTCCTACTACGCATACTCTTCCCACCATGCAGATTCCTGGCACCGGGTTGCCAGGTCTTCTTGCCTCTGTCCCCCTCTCTAGGCCGTCCCCCCCTCTAAGCTGTCCCTTCACTGTTCTCTTATACCTTACACCACCTTTCTTCTGCCGTACCTAGGCACCGGGTTGCCAGGTCTTCTTTCCTCCGTCTCCCTCCCCTATCCTGCTTTTTCCATGCAGATTCCTGGCACCGGGTTGCCAGGTTCCCTCTCCTCTGTCCCCCTCCCCTATCCTGCTTTTCCTACTACGCATACTCTTCCCTCTATGCAGATTCCTGGCACCGGGTTACCAGGTCTTCTTACCTCTGTCCCCCTCTCTAAGCTGTCCCCCTCTCTAACCGCAACCACCGAACGCAGCAAGCAACAACGAACCGCAACAACGGAACGCAGGACGCCAGCGCCCCCGGCCACCTACTTCCAGCAACCACAGCAACTTGCCGGGGCATCGGGATGCCAGTGACCCCACCCCGCCCACTTCCAGCGATGGATCCACACAATTGGCCGACAACGATGCCGCTACCTCTGCCGTCTTTTGGTAGGGTTTCCACGACCTGACAACCAGCAGTCGGTTACCCAATCATCAAATGACGCTGCGACACCCGTCCGCCAAGGGCGCGTCCTCGATGCAGCTCACGTCTGGGCCACCGCAATGCCATGGCTTCTCGTTTCCCATTCCAGAAGTTCAGTCCTCCTGCAGACACCCGTCCAACATCGGTTCGGCCATATCCAACGCCGTCTTTAGACCCACAAATCCTCACTCGATCTTGCCGACCAGCGCACAGGCTTATTTTTGGGGTCTGCAAGGCCCGGGAGCCGCAGTGGATCCGCAGCTAAGCCTCTCCCAAACCGCACCAGGCCAAATCTCCATCAACCATTCCTCAACACTCCAAACAACCGACGAAGGCTCGCTCCGGCCGAGGTGGGGGCCTAAACTAGTGAAATGTATCATTAAGCTACTTTTAATCCGGTCCGGATAATTGAATCAGTTTGGGCTGTTTTCTTTTACAAACAAGAATGATGGTCTGGAGAAATGGGGATTGTGTGGCGATTGCTTAGCCCTGTTTGAATCAGTAGGGAACACCTAAACGCTGCGGGGAGAATGTAGCGTGAGTTTGTGCGTGTTTTTTTGCTTCCGGGGTCAGCGTCTGACCCCGGAAACTAAACAGACAGACAGACCGGTGTCCACCGAAAACGTTATATTTACCACAATTTAAGCTTCTGCATTTTCCAAATTCACCAGTATTATTGTTCGGTTTGTAAGCCTTGTACCGAACGGTTTCAAACGAATACGTGATGTTACACCCCTAGAAACAAATAACCGTAGCTGTGGCGCCATCATGAGGTTATTAGGTGGTAAGACAGCAGTGAAGGCCCAGGTATAAAATGCACGGCCGGACACTGGAATTTAGTAATCTGCTAAAGCACCAATAACAATTCTGTCTTGCAAATATATATATATATATATATATATATATATATATATATATATATATATATATATATGTTTCTGTCTGTTTGTTTGTTTTATCAGCAAGCTAGGTTTTAATTTGAATCCTAAACTTTTAAATACATTTTCGGAAAAACAATCAAGATGTGTGTAAGTGAAGGTTCTCAGATTTCACAGCCAATGGGCTCGAAAGGAACACACAAATGACATAAACCCATGCAGCATATACGTTATGCGCCTCTGTATAAGCCATTTCTATTCTTCCTGCTGTGCGCACTCAGCGCGTGCACACATACGATTGGTTTTGAGAGCAGCATTTACTTTAATAGTTGGTTCTGTGACGAAGACTGTCGTACATTCACACCCATCCATCCATCCATTTTCTACCGCTTATCTGGGGTCGGGTCGCGGTGGCAGCAGGCCGACCCAGACCTCCCTCTCACTGGCAACATGTTCCAGCTCATTCTGGGGGATCCCGAGGCGTTCCCAGGCCACATTCACACCCATTAGGTTTTTCTCAAGCTGCACGGCTGTATTACACTGTATTCGAGGCTCAAAACACTCGGGGCTTAAGACTCCTCAAAATGAACTCCTGAAGCCGACAAAGAAGAGCATGTGTGTCGGGACAACCGTAGCCCAATTGAACACATACATTTCCTCAAGGAGCATTGTGTAAAATGTTACGTATTCCAATAAAACTATACCAACTGTGTTTTATTGGAGTTATGGACAACTTTGACCACTAGAGGGCAGGGTCCCTCCACACTACACAAAGCTTCTTCTGGTCCAGCCGGTTATACGGTTATACAAGGCAAAAGAGTTTGTGTTGTATAACCCCGACTACATTGTGCAAAGCCTGTCCAACCGTTGTAGCACAAATACATTATTAAATAGACGGATGAGCGTGGCAGGAATACTGATGGTTTCTTTCATTGTGACTTCACAAGACAAAATGATTTCCAGTATGCCTGATTTAAGGTTACAATTCACAGGGTTACATTTTGTTATTTAATTTGTTCTTCTTCTGCTGTTTGGCTCAGTAGAGTGTTCACAACAGCACTGTCTAGATTTTCTGGTAATTAAAGTAACACTTTTCATGCCTTATTCATTATAAATGATCATTAAAGAAGTGACCTACAGCACGTTATGTGTTTCCTTAAGACCAGAGCTGTTAATATTTTTCATAATGAGAAATGTCATGAATGTATATACATCCTTGACCATGACACCACTATATTCTTGGAAGGTAAATTGCTGTTGCAATTCTTATTTTCGAATTGCATGTTACTATCTTAAGCTTCTGTGTTGCACAACGCAATTTAGTGATGTGACCCAGCAGTAGCTCATTCCTCCAGGAGGTGACAGACAGTGCAACATGTGGTGACAGCAGATCTGCAGTACGTGTCTCTTGTGGCTGAGCTTCACTGGTTTTGGGAAGGAGGATTGGATGGACATCTGCCAAGAGGGAGAAAATAGTTGCTAAAGTTGAAGGAACAATCTGCCATTTTTTACCTTTACATTATTCACACATTTCATCATCATGTGGCATACTATACAGAAAAGTAACATGTACTGTGTACAAAAAATGTGGCAACAAGATGCTACTAAGACGACAACAAAACAAAAGCCCGAGAGGTAGAAAACACAACACGTTGTGAACGCAAGGCTCTTTTATTTTACAAATCTTTAGCTAGTATCAGGCTAATGTCTGCAAAACATGTATTACTAAACAGAATCAGAATCAGAACCATTTATTGCCATGGTATGTTGAACATACGAGGAATTTGACATGACGGGAGGAGCATAACATTTAACAATCAACACAGTGCAAAGTAGAAACATATTAATCATCACAAATGAATGTGTTCTAACAGCTCTCAAATTGATAATACAATTAATAAATAGGAATATCATGTTCCATATTGTCCTACTGGTGCAGCCTGGGGGGTTTCATAAGCAGGGGGCTATATGACAAATGGCTGCGCTATAAGCTGGCACACATTTAACTTCACTCCGTCTTTTCCAGTTATGAAACTTTCAAACGCAGGTTTTGTAACCAAGCCGTCCTGACCAATCAGAGCTCGAGTTCACTGTTCACGTGACGGTGTTTTTTTTTTATGTAACAAACGAGCGTCTATGGGTAAAGCCGGTGACGGGCCTCTACACTGTGAAGGACCGCAGCAGCTACAGAGATGAATAGACACGTCAACAGAAGAAACCCTAAATGTACGTAACATTTGAGTTTTTTTCTTATTTAGACGCTACAATGTCGCTCCAACCGCAAGTGGAGGACGCACAGGAGGCGAGAAGCGCCTTCTTCATCGGTGCCGACTCGGACAACGTTTTGGAAGAGCAGGACCACCACCAACTTATACTACAGAAAGCCAACGCGCTAGCGTCGGGAAACTGCTTGAAAGAAGCTATCGACTTGTTTTCCGCGGCTATGCGGTACGGCCCCGTGCAACCGGAACAATTAGGTACCTTGGTGGACTGCATCCTCCGCAACTTTAAGAGAAAAGCGGTTGGGCCAGACCGGCTTTGGCGTCGCAGTCGGGACGCAGAGGAGAGCCGTACGGATGATGTGTTTGACTGTCCCAACTGTCGTAGCTTTTTAGCTGAACCCGTGACTCTAGCCTGTGGACACTCGTATTGTAAAAGGTGTTTGCAACGACAGCGGCTCTCCAAATGCAAGCTGTGCAGTGGAACCGTCGGCGGCGAGGAGAAAGTGAGCGTAGTTGTGTGCGGACTTTTGGAGAAATGGTTCCCCGACGAGCTGAAAAGGTCGAAAACGCTGTGCGAAGTGGACGAGCTCTGCAGAACAAGACGCTATCACGAAGCAGTGTCGTTAGCAACCGATGCTATTCAGTGTGGTGAGTATTAAAACACAAATTACGCTACATGCATGTTTTAAGAAGGCAAGGTGTGATTTCCGGTGATGTGTCTGCTGCGCACCCTCAGTGAGCAGGAACACGAATCGTCACTGGGACGTTAATATGTAAAAGCAAAATACATTTGGACATGACTCAGTAGTCTTGTGTTTATTGTTAGTGGATCCCCAAAGGTCTTAAGTAGAGTAAGTTCCACTGACCGACATTTTGAAAATCCAGTTACGTTTTTTACCAGTCTGTTGCCAGCCTCCTCCCATCAACTGGGGCGTTATGTTCGGTCCATCCTTGCTTACGAAAGTTCACAAAGCTGAGCATGCGCGCATGTTGCACAGTTGCATAAGGCAGGTCGTGACACACAGCGAGGCGTGATTTTGTAACTTATTTAAGGGCATTCAGATTTTGTAACAGTTGTGAGCTAGTTTCATCCATGATTTTACACGAGCATAAATGCATCATTTATGGGTGAATTTGTGAGGCAGGCCTAGGCTGCTGGTTCGGCCTCAGCCAGGCAGTGAGTTAGCTTTTGTCACACAGATCCTATCGTGTATGCAGTCGATGGAACTTAAGATGACTCTGTGTCAAATTTATTTATAAAAAGTGATTTAAACTTTGTGGCAGCTGGAGCATAATATCACAGTAATGGTTGCAAAGACTTGTAGAAGTGAAGTCAATGAGATAGGCTTCTTTCACCAGTAACTAAAATGGTCTCAAGTGCCCCTTGAGAAAGGCACTTAATGCCCAATTGTTGCAGTGGAAGTGACCTGAAGTTGGAAACTGCCTGTATTTTGACTGAGACATTGCCTGATTTAAAAGAGGATGAAGTGCTGTGGTTATCATGGCCTGGGACGAAGTAGTTGCAACTTGAACCGCTGAATCACAAGTGGCCTCTAACCATGCAAGAAGGACCAATGGGGACTTCCTTATATGCAGGTATATTTTATGCCGTAGTTATTAGCTTTAAATGGCATTTTTATTGATTGTTGTCACAATGTGACGATTGGGAGGCCCAATGTGCAGCACAGTGTAGATTCAACATCTGATCTCCCACACCCTAAAAAAGAAATGTCTGATTGTCCGACATGTAAAATGTTCTGGACCTTCACCTGCACGGGAGCTTATGGAGACATTCGTGGAATCTGGGTCAAGTGATATGACATATGTAACCCTGATGTAACTTGTACCTTGGAAACTGAGTGAAAGACGTCATCTAAACTCCTGCGTGATAACCCCCCCCCCCCCCCCCCCTCCCCGACAACAATGGAATGACTAACAGTAAAGAGTTAAACATTTACCTCACACAATGACAACGACAGATTTTGGACTGTGTGTATAAACATTACGTCTGCAAAATATAGTTACACAATCCACTGTGTTCCTGCATGAAGTCACTCAGTTGGATTTACAAAAAGCCCGCTAGCTGATTGGCTGCAGTGCCACATATCCATAATATCTACGGTTATGTGCCCACTGGTTATGCCCTGGGATCTTTGATGCATGCCACCCCCTCTCCACTTATTTCCTGTGTGCCTTTTAATGTCAGAAGAAACAAGTTAAACATGTTATTTAGAGGTCAAATGAGGGTAACTGGTGTGGACCTTTCTGACTAGACAGTCAGTCGGCATTGGGCCGAGGATGCACAATGTGGCAGTTGGTAAAAGCGCGCTTTTAACAGTTCTGGTCCTCGGAGAAGAAGCGGGACAGAAACTTCCAGATATTCAGGGGTTCTTCACTGATGTTCTGATGACTAGACAAACCTCCTGTGGTCCCGCTCACATGAGCGTCTGCTAAACATCCGAAAAATGAACTTAATCCCATTTATGTCAGTGAGAGGTAATGCATTATTTGGAATGGTAGAGTGCCATGTGCAGAAAAGTCACAACTCGGCCTGGTGAGGAAAATGAATACCAATGAACCTTCGGTAAACAGAATAAATATGTCCGTAATGTCCGAGAGACTCAAAACAAAGTGACGTAGTTGAGTAATGAGATGAATACCAAACAATCATTCATTAAAGATAATGGACATATTTATACTTAATGACAACCCCAAATAATTTAGCCATCTCTGAAAGTGTTAAGAGTTGGATTAGGCGACTTAATATCGTTTGCTTTTGATTTTAGTACATGCCAGTATTAGTGGCTCTTGAGTCTCCTTTGATCTAATTTATTCACACATTCTGGAAAGATGTTCTTCAAGAAATCCAGGATATAATCGGTGAAACAGCCATCATTTCCTCTTCATCGTGCATTCTTGGCGTAGATAATCCACCAAAATAATCCTCCAAATTATTATATCTCCTGAAAGCCCCTCCCCCTCTCTGCCGGGAGATGTATTAAGGTAGGTAAACACTACCTTCCCATGCAAGTAGAAACTGCTGTAGGTTCACTTATTAAATTATAGACAATTTGATGTCGTCAATATAATTAATATTATGGTGTATGTCATGTTGATTTACACTTGAATGGTATTTGTTTGAACTGAAAAGGCCGTGCTTTCCGATATTCTCAAATAAAACCCTTTTCTTCTCGTGAATAAAGATTGTTCTTCTCCTGCAGATCCAGAGTCGATGGCCGTGGCCCGACTGTCCCGGGCGGAGGCGTACATGGCTCTCAAACTGTACCGCCTGGCTTTGGAGGACACCGAGTTTAGTCCCTGGTCCAGCTGTTCTGCTGAGGTACGTCACTCACTGACACCACAGTCATTTCTTATCCTCTGCTACAGAAAAGTTATTGCTGATTGAATCAAATTGAATGGCAGCCTTGCATTGCCGGGTTGTATACGCACGCTCACACACTTTACTGAGGAGAGTCTGCCATGTGGTCACTCTCTTCTGACTGATCTATTAGTCAGCCGGTCATTATTAAAATAAGCTGTATTTTAAGACTGCCACCCACAAGGCCACAGACAGTGGCCTTGTGGGTGGCAGTCATTAGTCATCTTTACAAGTGTCAGATTTTAAAGGTGAAATGTTGATGCGTGTCTTGGCAGCTGAATTTGTCACAGTCTAAAAATCCTTTCTGAGGGTTGACCCTGTTTGTTTGTTTACGAGGCCTGTTTTTAATGACCTCCTGCTATTTGTGGTGTTGTATAAAAGGCCTTTTCATCGCGTAAGTAGTTACGAGAGCATCGTGACTAAGGAAGGTTTTCTAGACCCCTACTGAGAATGCTGTGATTAAGGTCAAAGCCATCAATGACTATTTCATTTGTAACAGGAGACCAAATGTCTGGGTTTAAGCTTATGATATTCTTTATTGGCGGCAAAAAGTATGCCATATGGATTTATTGGATATCATTGAAGTATTGCATTTAAAAAAAAAAGAAGAAGCTGCGTCTCTTCCTTGAGTTTAGGAAAATTGTGTTCTCTCTGTTTTTGAAAAACAGTTCAGCGTGTTTTTGAACGTTGTAACAGCCCCCGGGGTGGTCAGGGGTGTTACTGGACAATATGCAATACTTATAAAGACACGGAGACTTAAAGACGTGGCAATCAAATACTTTACTGGGGGATTGGTAACGACACAGCAGCCACACAGCCAATACAAGTCCGTTAAGCAAGAGAAGGGTCTAGGTGCAGTTCCGGGGTCTGATACACAAGGCGCAATTCTCGTACGGTCCAGGGGTTGGGCAGGGGCGTCGTTCTCCTCCAAGCAGGGGTCAGTAGCCGGGGGCAATCCAGTTGGGGTAGTCTTCCGTTCCAGGGTCGTTTGCTAAGTAGTCTCACAATATCTCACCGTCTCGAATGGTTTCACCTAAGTTACTTCCCCCGACTTCACATCTTCCTTCTCCTTTTATATCCGCCCATGAAGCTCCACTGGCCGGCTCTCTCAGGTGTGCCTTGTTGCGCTGATTGCCTGCTGGCACTACGGGAGCGTGTGCAAAGTGCAATCCATTTCTCTCTGGTAGTCTGTAGTATCTTCCGGCCATCACTACTCCCTGAGCTCGCCCACCCCGGCTGCCACACACCCCCCCCCTTAAATCTGACCTGGGGGGAGGACTGCTCCAGGAACACCAGGCGTCCCTGCGGGACAAGGCATCGGCGTTTCCGTGAGCGGCACCGGATCTGTGGACGACAGAGAAGGCATAGGGCTGCAGAGACAGAAACCAGCGGGTGACCCGGGCGTTATTTTCTTTATTCCTCGACATCCATACCAATGGGGCATGGTCGGTGACCAGAGTGAACTTTCGTCCCAATAAGTAATATTTGAGCTCGCCCAGGGCCCACTTGATGGCTAGGCATTCTTTTTCCACTGTGGAATATTTCTGTTCCCTGGGCAAGAGTTTTCTGCTGATGTATGTTATCGGGTGTTCCTCACCATTTTGTACTTGGGCCAGGACGGCGCCTACCCCGGTCTCTGATGCGTCGGTCTGGACCACCAACGGTTTCTCAAAGTCCGGGGTCACCAACACTGGTTCTGAACACAGCACCCTCTTGAGGTTCTCGAAGGCCTCCTCTGTCTCTGCTGTCCACTGGATCCGCTCTGGCAGCCGGTTTCCTGTTAGGTCCGTCAGGGGAGCTGCAAGGGAGGAAAAGTGGGGGACAAATCGCCGGTAATAGCTCGCCAGTCCAATAAATGCCCTTACTTGTTTCTTGGTGAGGGGGCGGGGCCATTCCCGGATCGCCTCGACCTTCCCTACCTGGGGCTTGACGCAACCTCGCCCAATGGTGTACCCCAGGTAATCCGCATCTCGGAGGCCGAGGCGACACTTTTTGGGGTTAGCTGTTAGCCCCGCTCCCCTCAGGGCTCGGAGCACGGCGTCGACCCGACGCAGGTGGGTCCCCCACTCCTCCCCATGTACGACGATGTCGTCTAGGTACGCCGCGGCATACTCTCGGTGGGGCCGAAGGACTTGGTCCATCAGCCTCTGGTAGGTAGGTGGGGCCCCGTGTAGACCGAAGGGGAGCCGTTTGTACTGGTACAGCCCCTCGGGGGTGGCGAAGGCTGTCTTCTCTCTGGCCTCGGGGGCCAAGGCCACTTGCCAGTAGCCCTTCGTGAGGTCCAGGGTGGTAATGAATCTGGCACTCCCTACCCGTTCGATCATCTCGTCCACTCGTGGCATCGGGTAGGCGTCGAATTTGGAGATCAGGTTGAGCTGGCGGAAGTCATTGCAGAACCTGACTGAGCCGTCAGGTTTGGGGACGAGGACGATGGGGCTACACCACTCGCTTCTGGAGGGCTCGATTATGTCCGCCTGCAACATTTTGCGTACCTCTGTCTCAATGGCGGTCCTCCTGGCTTCTGGCACCCGATACGGCCTGAGACGTACCTTCTTCCCAGGTTCGGTATGTATGTGATGGTGGATGAGGTCGGTGTACCCCGGCTCTGGGGAGAAGACGTCCCGGAATCGGTCCACTAGCTCGCGGAGGTCTTGCTTTTGGCTGGGGGTCAGCTGCTCTCCCATGGGGACCTCTACTGCCTCCGTCTTTCCTGTGGTGGGAGGGGAAGAGAGAGAGAGGGAAAATAGGGCCTCACGGGCCACCCATTTTTTTAGCA
Source organism: Melanostigma gelatinosum (assembly GCF_949748355.1). Lineage (NCBI taxonomy): Eukaryota > Metazoa > Chordata > Actinopteri > Perciformes > Zoarcidae > Melanostigma > Melanostigma gelatinosum. The sequence continues at coordinate 15,756,906 of NC_136644.1, read as the reverse complement.
GGTTAATGTGATACACCTTTGTTGGATGTCGTCGCCCTGGTTGTCGTACCCTGTAGTTCACTTCTCCTACTTTTTCCATTATTTCATAGGGTCCATTCCACCGAGCCAGGAATTTGCACTCAGATGTGGGGACTAATACCAGGACTCGGTCCCCCGGGCTAAATTCTCTGGGCTGGGTTCCCCTATTGTAGACCCGGGCTTGGGCAGTCTGGGCCTCGGCCATGTGTTCTCGAACCATCGGCCAAATTGTTGCCATTCTCTCTCTTACCTCTTCCACGTGTTCCACCAGCGTACGGTGGGGTGATGGCTGGTGTTCCCAGGCCTCTTTGGCCAGGTCGAGGAGTCCCCGGGGCCGTCTTCCGTACAACAGCTCGAAGGGGGAAAATCCCGTGGAGGCCTGGGGAACCTCACGAATGGAGAACATGAGGAAAGGGAGCAGCTGATCCCAATTACGTCCGTCTGCCTCCATGGCTTTCCGGAGCATCCGTTTCAGGGTCTGATTAAACCTCTCTACTAGGCCGTCTGTCTGCGGGTGGTATACCGACGTTCTTAACTGTTTTACCTTCATTAGTCCGCACAGGTCCCTCATGATTCTTGACATGAAGGGGGTCCCCTGATCAGTCAAGATCTCGTCCGGGATGCCTACACGAGAAAATAACATCATTAATTCCCTGGCAATACCTTTGGTGGCCATGGTCCGAAGGGGAATGGCCTCTGGGTAGCGAGTGGCGTAATCCAGCACCACCAAGATGTACTGGAATCCCTTACTGGACCTTGGGAGGGGTCCCACCAAATCCATCGCAATCCTACTGAAGGGAATTGAAATAATGGGTAAGGGGATCAGCGGATTGCGATGGTGCGGCTGGGGGGCAACCCGCTGGCAGTCAGGACAGCTCCGGCAGTAGTCCTCCACCGTTTTTTTCACCCCGGGCCAGTAAAACCGGGCCTTGATTCTTTCCAGGGTTTTCTCCACCCCCAGGTGGGCCCCCAACAGGTGGGTGTGGGCCATCTGGAGCACCACCGACACAAAAGGGCGGGGCACCAATAACAACTCAAGGGGTGCCCCGTCCTTCATTACCACTTGATACAACAAATTAGCTTTAATGGCAAAGTGAGGGTAAATTATTTGTCTTACCCCATCCATGGGTTTGCCGTCCACCACGGACACCTGTCGCAGGGCATTTTGGAGGTTGGCGTCCTCCAGCTGGGCGGTCCCGAAGCGTCCCGCTAGAGGGGCAGGCAGGGGTTGGTCCTCGGGGTTTAGTGGGAACAAATCAGCCCAGGCGTCCTCACTGGCCTGGCTTGGATCCCTTTCTTCGGGGGCTGGAAGAGGGTCCTCCTCCCTGGCTGGACGAAGGGCGGCTTCCGCGGCCCGGACGGCGGCGCTGGCGGCGCCTTCTGAGAGGGGGGACGTGGAGCTCAGGGGGTCGGCCCCCTGAAACCCACACAACTTTCCTGGCGTGCGGTGTGGTTTTCGTGGTGGGGCTTTCTTCCCGTTGGCCAGGCCTCTCCATAGCCCCGGGAAGACAGGGGAGTCCCTTCCGATCAGGAGGTCCACCGGTAGGTCGGGTACCACCCCTGCCGGTCCGGTGCTCTTCCCCTGGGTGGTGTGAAGCTCTAGGATCGCGGTGGGGTAGTCTCTGGTCTCCCCGTGAATACAGGTGACTGATACTGTACTTTTCAGGTAGGGTAGCTCGACGAAGTCGGGGCGGACGAGGGTGACGGCGCTGCCGGAGTCAACCAGGGCGGCCGCGTCATGCCCGTTCGCTCGTACTGGGGTGAGTGGGGCCGAATCGCCCTGTTGGGCCCAACAGGTGGTCAGTAGTCCACAGGGGTGACTAGTCTCGCTAGCTGTGGGCATGGGGGCGTCCCCCCGCTGTGGGCAGTTCCAGGCAATATGTCCCATCTCACCACAGTCATAACACCTGCGGGTGTCGGGGGTTAACAGGGATCTGCGCTGGGGGGTTTCCACGGGAGGGGTCCTCATGGCCGGCTCTCGTGGGGAATCTCCAGGTTTCAACAGTCGGGGCCGGGTGGATATTTCCATCTTGGGCGGTCTCCCCCCCCGCACCAGAGCCTGCGCCGCTTGCCAGCCCTCCATTACCTCAGTCAGTTCCTCGAGACTGCGGGGATTTTTTTGTCCTGCCAATTTTTTGGCTTCAAACGGTAATGACCTCAGTAATTTATCCATGATTACCCGATCAAGGGGGGAAAATGAGAGGGGCTCCGACATCAGCCAGGCGGTAGTGATCCGCGTGATATCATACAGTTGCGCTCTTGGAGCGAGGGTGGCATCATAATTCCACTCATGAAATCGCTGCGCTTTTGTCAGAAGCGTCACCCCGCTACGCTGAAGCACTTCCTCCTTCAGTGCTGCGTAGGTGACGGGTGAAATATTGGCTAGGTCTTGGTAAGCCCGTTGCGCGGTGCCCGTCAAAAAAGGAGCGATCAAGTCTGCCCACCGTTCCTCGGGCCATTGTTCACGTTTTGCAGTGATTTCGAAAGTCAGAAGGAAAGCTTCCACTTCGTCACTGGCTGTTTGTTTAACCAGGAAGCGCGAGGGATTCACTCGCTCCAGTCGTTTCCCTTCCTGTTGGTTGGTTTGCAACTCCATATATCTTTCCATTTGCTGGTGGTGTTGGTGTTGTGTTTGCTGTTGAAGTTGCAGCAGTTGTACTTGCATCTGCATTGCCTCTTCGTGCCTCCTCTGAGTCTCCGCATTGCTGGCTATGAGACCTGCGAGAAGCTCCTGCACAGGGTTGGGCGCGGACATTTTGATGTCGATACGACGCGTAATATAAATATTAGATATTGTCCAGAAGCCGGTTAGAATGCCCACATTCTCCACCAATGTAACAGCCCCCGGGGTGGTCAGGGGTGTTACTGGACAATATGCAATACTTATAAAGACACGGAGACTTAAAGACGTGGCAATCAAATACTTTACTGGGGGATTGGTAACGACACAGCAGCCACACAGCCAATACAAGTCCGTTAAGCAAGAGAAGGGTCTAGGTGCAGTTCCGGGGTCTGATACACAAGGCGCAATTCTCGTACGGTCCAGGGGTTGGGCAGGGGCGTCGTTCTCCTCCAAGCAGGGGTCAGTAGCCGGGGGCAATCCAGTTGGGGTAGTCTTCCGTTCCAGGGTCGTTTGCTAAGTAGTCTCACAATATCTCACCGTCTCGAATGGTTTCACCTAAGTTACTTCCCCCGACTTCACATCTTCCTTCTCCTTTTATATCCGCCCATGAAGCTCCACTGGCCGGCTCTCTCAGGTGTGCCTTGTTGCGCTGATTGCCTGCTGGCACTACGGGAGCGTGTGCAAAGTGCAATCCATTTCTCTCTGGTAGTCTGTAGTATCTTCCGGCCATCACTACTCCCTGAGCTCGCCCACCCCGGCTGCCACAACGTGTTGTTCTTAAGATGCATTTAAAGCATAAAGACCTGCCATCATGACTTCTGTCTAACGTTTCTCTTTCTGTCCTTCCAGGCTTTGTTTAGGAAAGCTATGGTGCTGCATGAGATGGGCCAAGTGGACGAGTCTCTCCAAGTCTTCCTCCACTGCCTGGCCGTAGACGAGGACTTCCCCGGTGCTAAGAGACAAGTGGAAAAGGTTAGATAGCTGATTAGTGTGCTGACAATGTGGGAAGAGTAAAACATGTTGGACTGTTAAGTCTGAAGTCAGTTGAGTCGCACTGTGTTAATGCAGGTTGGCTGGAGGAGCTAGCGTCAATACAATGTAAGCCAACGCTTTAAGCCTCCAGGAGCCTAGGAACTGTTTGATTTGATAGCCGGCAACATAAAGCTCAACCTTTTACTGTCTTATTGCTCAATAAGACACGTAAACATTTTCTACAATAAGATCATATTATTGTTCTTGCGCAAAGCTATTTTCATAGCTAGCATATTGTACTACTGATATTATACTACATTGACTTGATGGGGCGTCCTGTCATGGAATGGATCTTAAAATCCCACTCAAGCTTTATGACGGTACCTTTTGTATTACATCGTGCATTGTCATCTATGCATAGGAAATGTGTCTCGGGTGTCCTGACAATTGTCATTTTATTCTGTTGATTGATTTCAGTCAGTTGGAGCATTTGTCACAAATGTGTATACTCCCCCTTTGTCTCAGCCGCCAAGGTTGTCCAGTCGTTCTGTAAACTTACTTTATCTTGAGGGACGCTGCAGTGCAGCAGTTGCAATACAAAGTGGGAAGAGAGCAAATCTGAAAGTCTCAGGTTACAATAATGTACATATGAGGTGCAAATACAGTATCTGTACATCTGAATAAGGTTAACCGTGGGGATCAGGCTAAGTCTGTCTGTCATGGAATTGCACAAGTTGTTAGAGGATCAGGTCTTGTGACTCTCGTCTGTAATGACGTTAGTATAGATTGACCACAGGATTGTCGTTATGTAAGCGCTCAACAGTCGACTCCTGTATGCAGTACATGCATCTTCAGATTAGTGTGCGAGTTTGTTGCCGCTGTGTTGCATTCCGTTGCTAATGCTGCTCAAGTTGTGTGTAATCATCATTGTATAAGGAATCATACATCTCATAAAAAGTCTATATTTTTGTAAAAAATGTTAACAAGTTGTTTAAGCACAGTTATAAAGTGCTTGACTTTTCCACTAAACCTGTCAATTTCAAAATAACAGAAACTATCGTTTTCTTTTTGCATCCCGAGCACCTTTCAAACATAGTCTGCTTCTCAAATGTGAAGACTCGTGCACTCGCTGACAGACTGAATGCTTTTTCACAGATCCTGTGTGACTTGCTCTCCCCCGCCGATGAGAATGTGAAGGTCGGCCTGAGGGAAACTACGCAGAACACGTCACCTCACATGCGTAATAAAACCCTCGTGGCCGAAGCTCAGCCACCGAGCCCGGTCCAAAGACAACACCAGGTCCGCGCCGCCTCGGCACACGACCATCTGGAACGCCTTGAGGTACGAGCAGACTGAGTGATGATCTCACGTTGGTTGGAGAATAGCTTCAATGCTTTTGTCGCCACACGTTTTATAATAGAATCATCATTAACTTCTTAACCACGGTCGCCTGTCATTATTCAGAAACGGTGGGAAAGCCTGGAGCGGCCTGGTCTCAGCAGAGCGCGTTCGCTACGCGTCCACGGCTCCGGTTGTGGCGATGAAGGGCTGAAGAGAGTTTGCTCCGCCCCTCAGCTGGGGGACGAGGACAAGGGGAGCCTGCTGAAGAGGAAGCTGTCGGTGTCAGACACAGAGCACTGTGTTGTCGGCAGCGGAAGCAACAAGCTGAAAAAACAAGGTCGATGGCCAATGCCCCTATTTCATTGCTTTCTGTTCTTCCTAATGTTTCATTTTTAATTTCCAAGTCAAATCGCTTCCGGTTCTGTTTACACCAATAATATTCTAAGAACTCAAAACATGGTAATAGCAGTAAAATTAAGATGAATTGGACTCTTAAATACAGACTTTGAATAATGTACAAGAGGTTGGGTAGACACTCAATCCAAATGATTGATTAACACGTCTCCTTTGCCAACAACATATATAATGAAATGCTTTCTTCTTTGGTCGACTCAAGGTGTGGCGAAAGGCTCCAAGCAAAAGGCAGCCAAAGCTAAGACCTGCAGAAGTGTTCCTGAGGACCTGCTGGACCCCAACGACTTGGAGTGCTCTCTGTGCATGAGGTACGGTCACACATTAGTGGGCCAAATTCACCACGAAGTTTACACACATTGAACGCTTGTAAATGAGGATTAGGGATTGACATTTGAACGTTGCACCTCTGTGATCAACGCAGGCTGTTCTATGAGCCTGTGACGACGCCATGTGGCCACACCTTCTGTAAAAACTGTTTGGAGCGCTGCTTGGACCACACGCCCCAGTGTCCCCTCTGCAAAGAGAGCCTGAAAGAGGTGAGAGGCCGGTCTTTTGCGTGTGTTGAAGCTGGATATTCATCTTTTTGTGCTGAGTAAAAATATGGGTTCCTGTTTTCAATCAACGCATATCCCGCGGTCTCCAGTATCTCGCACGTAGGAGCTATATGGTGACGACTGTCTTGGACATGCTGATCAAACAGTATTTGAGTCCGGCGTATGCAGAGAGGACTAAAGCGCACCTGGAGGAGACCAGAGACCTTTCTGAGTAAGCGGTTCTGTCTGTGGCCAGGTCGGTTTCCAATGTTCACCGTCAGAAGTTTCTGTAGAGGAAGTTTGACAATGTTTTCTGCTCCTCTCCCTCTGTGCAGTCTGACGAAGAATGTGCCTATCTTTGTGTGTACCATGGCCTACCCCACCGTGCCTTGCCCCCTGCATGTCTTCGAACCATGTTACCGCCTCATGATTCGCCGCTGCATGGACGTGGGAACGCGGCAGTTTGGGATGTGTGTAAACGATCCCAAGAAAGGGTAAGCACGCAAGCAAGAACACACTTGCAAGCACATTTATTTGTATGAATTATTATTATTATATAAGATAATAACATATAATATTGGAGGAACTTAAAACCAGTAGGGGTGGGAATCGCCAGAGATCTCGCGACATGATATTATCGCGATACTTGGGTCACGATATATTATCACGATACTTCAATATATCGCGATACTGCGATATATCGCGATACTTTCACGATACTGCGATATTCTGAGTATTGTGATAACATATATTGCGATTTAATACTTTTTTCTACTTCAAATGATGTCCCCAAAGGAAAACTATGTCAACATGTTTCATCGAATAAGATAAAGTTTTCAGTCTGTTCATCTCACTTCAATCATTTTTATTGCAGCAGAATATGATTGTCAAGCAGACAGACTGACCAACAATGTCATAAATGTTGCATGAAGCTGACAAACTGAACAGTTTGTATCACTACATAGTCCAACTTAACTAAATGCAAACGTGTGGACTTCTATAAGTAGGATATTAGAGTTATATAACTCAGTATAACTTGCGATGCGTGGACGTCGAGGGCAGAGAGACAGTTATGCGCTGCACTCTCCCCATGAGCCGGCTACTGTTGGCAGATTTAACCCCGTTGTGAGGCCAGATGTCTCTTTGTTTTGACCAACTTCCTACCAATCACGCTGACCCAGGACCTTTGCTGACCTCACCAGAAAATAACTCCGCACCATCTAGTGGACTGAAAAAGTAATTGATTTGATTTTTCTAAAAAAAAAATATATATATATATATATATATACTTGGCGTCCATGTATCGATATAATATCGCCACGCAAAATATCGTGATACTATGCTGTATCGATTTTTTTCCCCACCCCTAAAAACCAGACATGTCTCCTTGTCAAGTAAAGAGGAGCCACTGGCACAAACTGCCAAAACTAATTAAACAAAAACCAAATTGTGTCATCCACTGCAGGTTTGTAGATTATGGCTGCATGCTGACCATCAGGAGTGTCCATTTCCTCCCTGACGGACGATCAGTAGTGGACACCATCGGAGGAAAACGCTTCCGGGTAGTGTCCCGAGGAATGAAGGACGGCTACAGTATTGCTAACATCGAGCACTTGGGTGATACCAAGGTAAGGACCACAATAACATTTGAATGATTTTATAGTCATACTTGGTTTTGGGTGCGGTGTCACTTTCGTTTTTTGACATTGTTATCATTCATTGCCAATTCTTTTCAAAGGAATGCATTTTTAAGTTTAAACAATTCAAAAGTGACCAAAGGTAATTGATTCTTTTCCACCAGGTTGAGAGCAGTGATGAGCTACAGAGACTACAAGAGCTGCATGATGCCGTGTATGAGCAGGCCCGCATCTGGTTCCAGAACCTCAAGTTCCACTTCCACAACCAGATCCTGCAGCACTTTGGACCAATGCCAGAACGAGAAGCTGACATCCAGGTAAACGCCCCACCCTCCACTTCCATCGGTAGAGATTATTCCTCTCCAGATTACCGTAGTTTATGCAAGGACTACATTTAAAACGGATTGCTTAAGGAGTATAATGTTCAACTACACATGAAATATTACACATTACTGTAGAGTCATTTCTGCACAAGACTGTAGATGCCTGAGTCGGAGCCAGGCCAACTATTCCCACTGATCTTTGAGCGTGTTTAAACAAGAGAAACCTATTTTTAACTTCCTTTTATCGAGGATTTACTTTCAAATACAGTGGTTCCCTTTTTGCTGTCTTATTACACACACTTATTTACACTTTGCACTTCGCTTATATATTGGAGGGTTGAAATATGTGGCTGTATTGGCCTTATTAACGTGTGTAATTAGAACTAGTATCCTGGAAAATGACACCTTGTGCTTATTTAAACCTGGGGGGCCTTCCAGAATAGGAACCAATAGGAAACAGTATTGTATGGAAGTGATATTGACTGTCCCTCCGCGCTGGCGATAGCCGCAGCCGTTCCGTTTTCCGGTGGTCCGTCCGTCTGTCGGTATGTTCTCTCTCCTGAATGTGTCTCAGGAATTCCCTGTTGTGAATTCATAGTGACTCAAGGATGAACTGATAATATTTAGGTGGTCCCTGTGATGTCACTGTGACCTCACTAAACACATAACTCAAGAATTGATATGCTAATTATGACAATTATTAAACACATGATGACATTTTTAACCGACATGGATGGAAACTGCAACTTGACCAACTTGAAATTAAAAGCAAATAAAATTATGTTTTCAGGAAAAGAAAAACTGTCAAAAATGCAAAACCAATTTGCCAATAATTTCACTAACTAATGCATCCGTATGACTTAAGGGCAAAAAACTAACTACTCGAATTTGTTGACAAAAAGTGGTATAAATTAAAATAAAAAATAAAAGACGAGACTAATTGGTGGTGCAGAGTCTGTTAAAAGCAACGACCTATTTGGTTAACTGCCTAAATCCCAACTTTTCAAACAACCAGATAATCAAAGAACACCAATCTATATACTATTTTGTATTTATTATTATTGTTATCAGAACCGGTATCCGCTGAGCTCTAGCAGTAATTCTCTCCAAAATACTGCAGTGTTTGTAAAGCTGTTATTACCTCATCTGACACGGCGAGACACTGCCGATTCTTAGACTCAAAGTGGATCATCTCATGACCCATTGAGCCTTCAGGGGAAACCCACATTACCATGGATTCACCTGCTTTAGAAGTCCTAATACCAGAACGTGGTTGTTATGTGTGCTCAGCGCCGGCTCATAGCCTGCCGAGTTGAAAGGGATTACAGCTCCACTCTTAGGACAACCACGGGGCAGAGTCCATTGACAATGTAGGCTAAAGAGCTTCATGGGTGCTTCATACCTAATCCCACCGGCCCTGTTGCGTCAGAAGAGCGGTATGAAGAGAATCCACAACACACACACACACATAAGCACACACACGAAAGCATTGATTATGATGTTATGTCATTTCGGAACATGTTTGTTCCTGGAAACAACACAACATGGCCAGTGTAAAATGTATTATTCACTGGGAATTCTCAGAAGTGTTAAGCACATTTTGTAACCGTTCACAAACTTCCACACGGGTCTAATACTCTTCCTCCTCTCTTCCAGGCTACTCCTAATGGTCCAGCGTGCTGCTGGTGGCTCCTGGCCGTTCTGCCTGTCGACCCGCGGTACCAGCTCTCCATCCTCTCCATGACCAGCCTCAGAGAGCGCCTGGTGAAGATCCAGCACATCCTCGCATATCTGCAGAGCATCCCCAACAACTAGAGCTTCCCTTTCTCATCACCACAAACATCCTTCGGACTTAAATGACACTCAAAACAACCCTGTACCAACATCTCACCAACGCCATTTTGTCCTTCAACTCTTCTTTTTACATCCACAAAAGACCGTTAGTCATAAAAAGATAAAAGCAAAGTTGAAACATCCTTAAACTGTGCATCACTGAAACCAGAGATGTGGCCAAACCACCTCAGGGATACTTCCACTGATGCACTTTTCTTTTCTTTTTTTGTGACTCTCAAAAATGATGAAAGAAATGAGAGAAATATGACAGCAACTGTTCTCATGCGCTATCGTTCTTAATGCTGTTCATTTTCATAAGAACATCATAGCTTTGTTGAAACGAGACGAGCAGCTTTGATATTTAGTTGATGCTGTTGAATGTGAGGACTCCTGTCTTGAAGGATGGCACTTGCAGCACTGAGGTGAAGATTATAGTTTGTGTTGATTCATCTCTGTTGAGATCTTTTGAAAAGGGATTTTTTTTGTTTCGTTTTTTTGGCTGCTGGTTAAGGTTTATGTTAATATGGAGGAGGGGTGAGGTGAAACTAAATCCTAAATGCTGAAAGTCCTAAAAAGTGATCGCAGGATGTGGTTTAGATGAACCATTAACAAGAGATTTGTGCAAAAACCAAGTGCAGCTTAAGGCTGGCATATGTCTACCAACAGTCCTGAAAGAATTGATCTATATCTTCCGAGCATTGTGTGCTTTCTAACTCACTTCTCCCACATGCTTACCGTTCACAACTGGGGGGGGCTCACATTGCTGAAATCTCATCTTGAGTCTAAGCTTTTTAAATGCTTTTTTTCCTCTCAAAACTAACCTTTGGCGATCCCGGTGAAGGGCGAGGATTAAGTGTTGAAGGTTCTGTTCATGTATTATTAGTCTCCTCTGAACAAAAAGATTCAGCTCCCCGTTTCATCAACTTATACTTCATTAATTCACAAGTAAGAATACTATTTGTATATTCTTCCCATGTGTTTGTATGAGAAATGTGAAGGGGGTCTTGCAATGTTATGACAAAACAAGACAAAAACAGTAAGTAGACAACTGATAGGTGAGCATTATTCTTCATTCACAGCTGATCTTTGTCTACTTGCAGTGCTTCAGTCAGGACTGCGTTTGTACACCATTTTGCATAGTGACTTGAATTCCACGATACGTTTGCTTTATCACCATTCCTTTTTGCCATTGTGAAAAATACGTTGTAATTGTATTTTTGTTCTTGAAGTTGGTTTAAGGCACCATTTGTTCACAATGTTTATGAATACATCTTAAAGAAACACAATTCAAGATGTAAATCATCTGTAAAAACGCTCTTTGGCCAGATCTTGCTTTTTGGTCAGATGTTTAAGTTATCAATTTTCAATAATAAATGCACTTCTTTTTTCAACTTTAGCCTCAGTGTCCACTGCTTGATCAGTTTTATAGACGGCACTGAGACATCTAGCAGCATGAGTTTTTACCTCACGTAAAGCCCCCAAAACATTGGATTCAAAACAAGTATTTCTAGATAACATTGAACATTAATGAAATAAAACACATTGGTATGTATTCTTTTTAATTTTTTTAAGAATTCCAACATAAAAACTCAGCTCAGGACTGTGGTTTTATTAGATTTGACAGTAACCAAACTAACTATCAGATTCTAATTAAAATGCTGCTGAATTCTGTTTGGTGCATTGTAGTCTGACATCACTGCTTCCCAACAAGTCCTGTGCACTTCAGTCCGTCAGAAGAACATAGAGTAGAGAAAAAACACAATCCTGTGATGTGAAATAATAACCAAAGATGTTCAATCTTTTGCAGATAATAGTGAGTTCATGTAGGACTCCATCACACAGAGTAACGATGAGTTGAGAAAGTTTTCATAGCTTTTTGCCCATTTATGAGCAAATAAGTTGAAATATAATTTATATATAACGCAGTTCATGAGCCTGAAGTTAATATGTAATCAGTGGGTAAAGAACATTAATCTAGCTTCACTCTGGAGATCTGAAGAGTCTGTACACGTTCTAACCACCGGGGGGCGATAATGTAGCACTACTGTTACATACATTTAAGTGTTTCATAACTCACCCTTTACCCTCTGTACTCACTAAAACTCAACTTTTACCATGAAAATATGAACACATCTCTTTGACTCCATTGTGTGTGTTTTGTTTCAACAATCAGACATCACAAATACATACTGTCACAGAAAACAGAATTACAACAGCAGAAAGAAGAAAGTACTCACATCCAAGCGTTGTATGCTCCATCTTCTTCCATCAGACGTCATCGTGCAGAAAGCATCATCACAAACTCTGCAGACGGAGACAGAGACAGCAGCAGATCCACCGATGAGGACTAATGACACTCTAATATTATAAAGGGACAGCATGGGATGCAGCCACATCATTTCCAGCCCGTCAACTGGAAACTAACACAGCTCATGGTGTGATGTAATGTTTCTATGATCACCAAGTAAATGAAATGTCAGCGTGATATGTCAAAGAAAACCATAGCAGTAAGGATACAGGAGCATTTCAGTTGAAAATTGAAATTTGTCAGTTTTAGGGGTCCAGTTGGAGTAAAATAGAGCACGTTGTTAATCAGTTTGATTAACACTTGATTCAGCTCGCAGTGGCCATGATTGAAGATGCACTTGTCAATCAAGACAGCCATTGATGTGTCCCTGTCAATGAAACCCAGCTGCAGATAGCTTGAGGCACGTTTCACCAAATCAATCCAGTCAACCATGTCTTCCATTTCCCAATGTCCTCCTGAAAAGCTTTGCCCCGAAAGGCTTCTGACTGTATAGGCGTCAATCTATCGACTGACTGAGCAGTAAAGCTTAATTCCGGATTAGGACACTAACATTATCTCTTGAGATACTCCTCCAAACATTTTATTTCAAAAGAAGTAAATCGAGCGGAACAGCAGCTCCTATAGTCGTCCAAACACCTGAGTTTGACCTTCCGCCTGTGTAGTGAGAGCGAGCGGCTAACTGATCATATTGAGGAGCACCTGCTCACTGATCCCTTCTGGGACTGACGCACCTATTTATATGTTCCAGATAACTGTAATTGATTGGATTGCTGAGACAAGACAAACAGGATCACACCTCTAAGCCCTTTGTGTGCTGCAGGCCATAATCACACACACACACACACACACGTGTGTGCGGTGATGATGGCGCCTGCACGTGTGCACATAGACGTGTAAGTGTGCGTTCATGTGTGTGTGATTGTATCCCACTGTATTGTTTATTAGCTTGCAAGGTAAAATATGGTGATGACATTTCTGCAAAGTCCTTGAGCTGGTGTGACATGTGACAGGTGTCCAGGCATGTGTATTGATTGGCTTAATGCACTCCTAATTAAATCGGATGGGCAATTCCAGCTAACGCACCTTGACTTAACCAACCCTTCTTTCCCATCTCAAACGTTTCCCTCCTCATTTCTCATAGATTTTCTCCTTCTGTCCTCTTCATCCTCAACCCATTCCAATCAGATTCATTGACCCGTCTGCTTTGCCCTCCTCAGTTCGCTCTTCAGATCCCGTAGAACAGCAGTTACCATAATTTTTCATCTGATAAATTGGGTGTTTCAGTACTTCAGTATGCTATTAATATAACAAAAGATATTAGCAGAAAGTTGGATGTTAAAATCATTAATCCATTACTTTTAGCAAACTATTTTAACAGTTTTTTCCCCATACTTATAGCTACCTATTTCATCTTCTCCATTACTTTCATCATTTTATCCATTACCATTAATTTTCTATTTAAACTATTTATTGATGAGCCTTCTTTATACTTTGACTTATCTGCTTGCTTCTTATTTGCATGCTGACTCAGGTCGCTTGCTGTTTCATTTAAAGTCACAATAAGTAAAAAGCCAACCCCAGATTCACTCTTGTTTTGGAACAAGCTTTGTCCGCCTTTAGCTTCACCTTACTATATTTGTGTGTTTTTTATCACTGTGTCCACCATTGCTCCTGGATGCTTGTTTACGATCTGGCACCTGTTTGCTACGTTTTTATAGAGGCTGACGTCCAGAAAAGCCCTCAGCTCCGCAAAATAATAAAATACAGGCAGAGATCTGAGTCTCTGCGGATATAGACACTTGTGGTGTGTCATAAGTGATGATGAAGAGAAATCATTTTTGAATAAGTTTTTGAGAAAAATCCTACTCATTGTGCCTTTAAATTTCCTCCGCATCACACCAATTTATGATCCTATTTAGTTTTTTATTTTCCTGCTTAACAGAAATATCAAATCATGATTTCCTTTTTTTTGTTCTGTTCGTTGAATATCGGAATAACTTCATCTTTGAAACTACCCTCTGGCAACTGCAGAAGTATCCCCTGGGGTTCACGTACCCCCTGATTGGGAATCACTACGGTACACCACCCCTGTGTCAGTGTTTTATCTTTGTGCTGTATTCAATGTTGTAATGTCCACTCCTCTCCAACACCCCCCCCCCCCCCAAATCCCCAACCGCTCACCATCAAAGTCAATGATGCCATCTTTGTTGAGGTCAATGTCGCTGAGGATCTCCTCCAGCTCACCTTTCTTCAGCTTCTCCCCCAGGAGGGTCTTCATGCCCTCCTTCAGCTCATTGAGCGTGATCTTTCCATCACCATCACAGTCAAACTGTAACGTGTGCGGTTAGTGGAGAGCATTGAGGTGGGGACATGGACACGGAGAGACAAACGGATCACAGATGAAGAGGATGACAAATGACAGAAGAAATAAGGAAGAACTGAACACATATTACAAGTCTCTGTTGCTGATGTGGAGGGTGGAGATTGATTATGAATTGAGGTGGAGAAAGAAAGACGGAAATAGAGGGAGAGAAAGTTATCAAGAGACAAACAAAGAGATTCGGAGATGATGCAAAAAAGAGTTTTACATTGACAGTGTATATTAACAACATGGCTGCACGAGGTCCTTGGAAGTCTGAAAACAGCTTGAGTGGCAGATGGGGCGATGCTGACTCATGAGGTGTTAGTCGAGTGTTAGTGTTAGTCCTGAAGTGAGACAGACTTTTTATGTGAATATGAGGACTGAGTTTGGATGAAGTGAAAATGTATTCTCATTTGTCACAGAGTAAACTAAGCTCTGCAGTTATGGAAGTTTCTGTGCAGAAGTGGTGGTTTGGAGCTAATTCAACAGCCCCACAAATGGATTTGAAGGTCAGAACATGTGAATTCCTAGTTAGGACCTTGACGATGACGCACATGTGATAAATAAACTCCAGATTCAATGGCAGATGATAAAGTCACCTTGCATTCTCAAAAGAGAGGACACATTTTAAAAGCTTGCATGCAGAGGAATAATGGTGTCTTAGTGTCTCTCGTACTGGCTTTGATAAAAGCTTGATCACGCAAGTAGCCCAACTGGTTCAGGAAGAGGTTGTTTGGTTGAGACAGAAGTATTCTTACAAATCTCATGATCAGTATAAGGGTGGATTATTTGATTGACACAATTTACTTTCGAGCCCCGAACAGCTTTTTACAATGTGAGGTGTACAATGCTGTGTTTCTATATTTCCATATTGAAAGCACTTTTTCATTTTTCAAACATTGTTTTGCCATCACTTCATTGGCAACAATAACTTTGCTGAGTCAGCTGATGCCCAAATTCTCCCCTTGCTTTTAGCAGCCAAAATAGGCAAACTAAATGCCTGGAGCTACATAGATAAATGAATCCTTGTAGCACATTCGTTTTCAGTTATAATCATGAAGCGCACATTGTCAGTGTTGTCTGTTTTGCTGTAACCATTAAAAACCTATCCTGCAGTAATGTGTTCAGTGGAGGAAGTCAGGTGTGAAAAGCTATGCCTACAAATAATGTGATCGCCTCGTTTGTTCTGCTTGGTTGCTTGGAATACGTCACACCAGGGCTTGCCTTTGGGTCACCATCAATTTAGCTCTTGCCTGCCTCTGTATTGACGTCAAAGAGAGCAACTCAATACATATTTCCTCCAGACCAATGAAGCACAAATTAACATGTGAGTGTAGAATATATATATGGTGGCACTTGTGATGGCAGGGACTGTCCTTCATAAACAATTCATCAATCTGAATATTTTCCTTTACCCTTTCCCCTTAAACCTGCCTCTGCATTCATAACCAACTAGCCCTCTTCTCACAGACTGGTTGACAAGTAAGAGCCTTACACTCTCTAAGGAAAGGTCCTGTTGCACACTTCTGGGTACTGTCACAATACCAGGCCCTTTGCACGTGCTTGAAGTCACTCTAGAGTTCCTTGCCGGAGACCTCTTACCTGTTTGAAAGCACAGCGGAGCTCCTTCAGCCCGACCATATGAGCCGTCTCAGCCAGCATCCTCGGCCCCATTAACTCGCAGAAATCATCAAAGTCTACATGACCACCCCCTGCAGAATGGCAGAGGACACACACATCGATGTTGACACACACACACATGCACAGGTCGACTACCAAGTAAGAACTTCTTTGCCTCGCTGAAGTGTGTCTCTGTCAGACATATGAATTTATGTATTAAGCATTAAGGTGTCAGACGATATTGGCAGATGCAGTAAGTCCAATTATCTGCCTAGTAACAGCGGTGGAAGAAGTTTTCAAATATTCTACCCGCATTCATTTATTTGGCACAACACAATTCATCACCTTGCAAAGTCATTGTGGTGAACATGTTAGCAAACAGTTGCTCATTTACTCTGCTTTGGTCTCCACCAACTCCTGGTAGAGCTGAGGAGGGGGGGGGGGGCTGCAGTGTTGTTAATAACTCTGTCTTTGGGTTCATCACTCAGGGCCCCCGATTCAAATTAGGCTACATACCATAATTTGATAAATTGTTAATATAGAAATATGGATTAGAGACGTTTTAAGTCAAAGAAGCAACAACACAATTCAGCGATTCAGTTCAGAAAAGTATTAGGTGCAAAATGAACTTTAGTATCATATTATGTTGAATGTATGTTATACATATATATGTTGTCTGCTGGCTATCGATAAACTGAGAGAAAGACCACGTCAATAATTAGTGTCGGTTAAAGGCAGGTTACAGTTGTTTTTTTAAGTACATTATCTCCGTCTCAAATATAGTGAATCGAAATATTATCAGTAAAAAACACTAATACAAGTACTGTACCTCACTATACTTAAATGCAGTAATTAGGTAAAAGCAGTACAAATGCACCTGGCCTTTATTGACTTAATACCACGCTTCTGTTTTGAAAGTGTATTAATAAATGTCCTCAGTGCATGGAGGCGTTGACAATACATTCATCGGCTCATTATGTTTCCATCCACCCAGTTACAAACACTTTTGTTCTGTTTGATCCCCGTGGTAATTATCAACACAGACTGATACAATGGAAAGATTCATGTTATTAGTTTGACAAAAGAAAAGCTTATTTGATTGCGTAGACCAATAGACTCGGTCTGTTTTCACTGTCTGAGCCTTTAGTGAAAGAATCTACTCCAATAAAGCCATGCGGTCGTTTTGTGGTTAAAGAAATGAATCAGTGCTCAGAGTGTGAGGACGGTTGAGGATTAAAATCCAACTATGCCAAACTCTACTTGCTGAAGGATCCTAAAATAAAAGACCATTCATAATGATCTTTGATTATTCTATGATTTTTGAGACAGCAAAGGATTTTCATACTTGCCTCAAGTACATTTTTTTTGTCTGACTAGCTTTACCCTTGTGGAGCAGCAGTCTCTTGGGGATTTCCTGACATCTCCTTGAGGAATTGTGCCTTAAGTGGGTCAGTTTATAATCATGGAGTGGAAAAATTCCCCCAAAGGTCGTAGGAGTTTGTGATTCATTTTTAATAGTGCAACACTAGTTATATAAGAAAGACTGAATTTCATGGTATTAATGCCTCTGTCGGGATTATGCTTCAGAGATTAAGCTAGGGATGTCTGAAGCTCATTCTACCTCATGGGTCAAATTAAGGCATCAATGAACAGATGAATAATTCATATTACACAGTATACACAGCAGAACATATCAAATGCAGTCACCACCACCACTAAAGCCTTGATGTTAACAGTGTCCCTTTCAGGAAGAGCTATAAAATGCGTTTTTACACAGTATAATCATATATTATCATATATTGTGTCATTATCAAGTGGGGAAGTGGCAATGAAAGATAATTTTATACAGATTTTAACAGTATGTATTTGGTATTTTTGTGATTCTTGACAAAAATGTAAAATATGACTCTGTAACCTTTTTTTGCAATGGTGCACATCAGATGGGACCATTTACTGGGCATTAATGTGAGGTTAATGCAGCAGTGGCTCCTTCAATTTTGAAGATCCTTGCTGTTGTTATTCTAACCACCTGATCAGGATCAAATCAGTTACACCTGGGACACCAGGTGTAGCCAATTAACTAGCTGGTAGGACAAAAGCCAGCTGCACTCTAGACACTGAGAATTACAGCCTTACTCTAGCCAATGTGATGCAAATGTTTTGTGGTCAATATTTTTGCATTATGGTGTTATTATCCTCGGGGGTCAACGCTACTTCCTTTTTTTCGTGTAAATTGATCCTGCACTCTGTTTGGTCAATCGATCAACAGGCTATTGTGCAGACCAAGACGCGTGTTCACGTAGATAAGGAGACTTTTGCAGGAAAGCTATTGTGGCTCTTGTGTTGTGTAGCAGGCAGCTGTCAGTTTTGGTTGCAGAGCAGATCTGTACACAGCAGCAGGCAGATACATGGAATTAAATTACATTTCCTGTAATTCCAGTTGAACTTTTAGAGCAGGCTGTAAAAGCGTTTCACTGTTTTCTTTGGTTAAAAGTGTCAAGTCTTTTTCACCTGTAACCACGCACAACAATGATGTCATTGTGTTACAGGATGATGGTAAATGCTAAAACGTGATGGTGCAGAAATAGACAGTCCTTAGTGAATACACTTAGTGATGTCAGTTAAACAACAATGTATATCTGTAAAGTTTGCAAACTAGAATTAACATCAACAACTTAGTTACTGCAAGAACTTTAATGTTGTGTCAATTTTGGTGGCCCCTCTGGACGAAAGTGGTATTGTTTAAAAGCACTAGTGTGTTTTTTTCAATCGCAGTAGACTGCTCTGTCTATTCGGAGTAAATTACTGTACTTCTCACTTGATTTATTAATTAAGTAAACATTAGTTTATGGTTTAATTTACTAGTTCCAAGTCTTCTTCCATACAGCATGATGTCCATTCATTATATTATGGTCTCATTTAGAGTAAAATAGATGCTAAATCAGGGGTAAACTTTAGGGCGTGGCTACCTCGTGATTGGTCCGTACAACCTGTGCAACAACGTTGTCCTGTGCACATGGAATATGTTTGTCTTCAGTGTTTTTTTGGCGAGAAAGGGTTAATTTCAACTCTACCCATGATTTTCCCAAACAGAGTACCGGTAGTTTGTTGCCGAGATTCCTGGGAGAAAGACCTGAAGGCAAACTTTTTCCAGGTCACAATGTTGGGTCTGGCTGTTGTCTGTGTTTTCTACTTAGAGCCTTAATTCTTTAACAGTGTTTTCAGTTCCTGAGAGTTAATTGTAAAAGTTTTGGTCGTCTAAAAAATATCTGATTCAGCGTTTGGTTGTTTAGCTCCACCCTCTCGTGTCACATCTGGTTGCAGAAAACAAGATGGCGACGGCAGACATTCCAAATTCGAGGCTTCAAAACTGTAGTCCACAAACCAATGGGTGACGTCAATGTGAGGACGTCCACTTTTTACATACAGTCTATTTCCTTAGGCCTACCAGGCGAAGTAAGGGAAGGGTGAACGATTGTATATGAATCCAACTTATGTTTTGGAAGAGAATCTGTCCGATTTCATACAAACGTTTAAAAAATAGTTCTGATGCAGTGTATGTTTTTCACTGGCATCATTTGTGTAAATGCAGCTGGATTCCTGCACACATGACTCTAAATAAGGATATTTCAATCATCACACCTGTAGTGTGTCTAAGTCCTGCGTGTCCATTGAAGGTTTGTGTAGCGTCTCTTGGCAGACGCTCGTAGTTCAGGCTTTGATCTGACACGAGGTATGTTACAGGAACTGGTTCTCCAGGCTTATGGCAAAAATGAATGCAGTGATCATTCACCTTACACTTTAAAGTTTAAACACACACCACACACAAATCTATCCTGGCTCATTCAGTAAAGACAGCAAAGACAAACACACTCATTAAGAGCAGGGAGAGGAAAGTCAGATCTCGAGGAAAGTCAGATCTCGACCAAACGCACACCTCTCCACACAGACTCCCCTGCACCTGCTGTGTGAGGGCCATTAATCAGTCTGCTGAAATGTCACGAATGTCCCCAAGTTTGAAGAAAAACATCAGTTCCTCACAGACACGTAGGAAAGACTGTGCACGTATGCATGCACACGCGTTTGTGCAACAGACACATCACTCAGGCGTCCACACCTACTCACTTCAGAGAGACCCATCCGTCATGCACACATGCTTTAACCAATCAGGAGGAAATGAAAGCCAAACGCACACGGACACAACCCGACAATGTGTACACACATTTCATCTTGATTTGCTGGATGATCTCTATGATCTCCATCTCCGTAGGCATGCAGCCCATGGTCCTCATGCAGTCTGCGATGTCTTTGTAATGGATGAAGCCATCCGCATCGTAGTCAAATTCCTTAAAGGCCTCCTGGAGCTCTGACAGACAGACAAACAAATTAGAGCAATTGCAACAAACTGTAAAGTAGGGTGAAATATTTCTCCCCAGACAGATATAGTTACATCTGTCTGTTTTAACTTAACTTAGCTGTAAGTTGTTGACTCCAGCAGCAGCTTCAACTAAAGTTATGTTGTGTTTTATTTTAATTGGTTTTGTAGCTCTGAGTCATTGGCAAAAATGTCAGTCTGAGAAACCTTCAATCTCTTTCGTGACTCACGAAGAGGAGCAAAGAAAATCTATGCGATTTGATGAAGCTGTGCATTGACTATTCATTTATCCTGTGTTTGCATCATGTTTAGCAACATCTTACCATCTAACTCCTCCGGCATCAGCTCTCTCTCCTGTGGGGCAGAGAAGAAGAAAAAAAAGACTGCATCAGAGGACGGGACGTAAAATCAGGGTGGCTTTGAAACAGCTAATTCTCCTGAGAAGTATCCCAGTGATTATCTGTTTTTGACAACCAAATTAGAAGAACATGCATGTCATGTCAACACTGCTGCATGCTGACAGTAAAGTCTAATGGGATTTCACCCTGCGACATGTCTTTCTAAATTGCGAAATGACACAATACCACCGCACACTCCTATGTGCATGCGCTCACACACTCGCTATATCTGCAGCATCCCGAGGGACATGCAGCATAAGCTCATGTCTGTGTGCACACAATACACACCCACGCACAAGACTATGAGTTGCACAAACCTCTCACTGTCGCAAAGAAACGGATACACACACACTTGCCTATACAGACACCAGACGTATCATTTGCATGAAGCCTCGTGTGTGAATCATTGACTATTCTATGCCTTGTTTTGACATTTGCTGAGGGTGATCTCACCTTCTCTTTCTCCTTCTCTCCCCTTTTTTATGGGTTTTCAGGGAATGTGGGAATTAGCAAAATGTCCACATAGATAGCATTAAGGGAAATGATCGCCATAAAATGTAGTGTGTTTAGTGCTTTAAATAGCAATATGTTCCAGTGGTTGTAGACAGACTATTTATAAATGCACTTTAGAATTTAATAACCTAAGTTGCAATACTGTATCCATGCATATCCTCAGGCAAGAAATACTCTCGGGATTTTACTTTTAGAAAGATATGATGGCCATAAATGTGCTGATACATTAGTTTCTGTGAAGGCCGCTGTATACCATCGCATAGCAGGGCGAGAATGACAAACTCTGATTCACAGCAAAACTCAGATGGCTAAGGTCCGAAAAAGGAGATGGTTAGAAGTGATGGACAGGGAAGTACAGGTTTAGACAGGCGGCGAGAAATGGTAAGTGACAGCACTCTGAGCAACTCTAAGCGTTCACAGTTAATGACTCTACTTCTGTCTTTGCCCCCTCCAGACAGAACAACTATGTCTAAAGTCTTGGTTGTACTCCCAAACCGACACATCGACAGCTGCGGCAGTAGTTCACTTATACTGTCCGCTTGGTGGACGTATTCCAAGCATGTGCAGCAGATAGATAGTAGCTACAAAATTTACGTCATGCTGGTGGAAAGTATAAATCAGGCTTTAGCCTCCCCACTCACACGGAGTGGAGCAGAAGAGAGACGGGGGAAGTGAACGCCAGTACAAGTTCCAAACAGGCTCTGCAGTGAATAGTATCTATCATTTGTGGAATTAGATTCCAGTGGTGGCTGCCAAGAATTGTTTCCGACTTGTAAAATCCTATAACTCCATAGTGTTGTAAAATCCAAAAGTAAAAAAAATATATAATGAAAAAAGACAGTTTTTTGACAAATGTTTTTGTCTGGTAAATATTATGCATAAATCAATATTTGTTGTCATTTATCCTGTGAGAAACAACTTATTATTGTTTTCACTTGCGAGTTGTATTCAGTGATGATAATACTTAGCTCTCTTATTGCGATTAATCACTTTTTCAATTTGAGGATATTGTTTATGGAATAATCTTTTTTATGAGGGTTATGAATTTATAAAATAGGACAGATATTCAAAGCTTGATTTGAAAACGGTAATAGAAGCTTTGAATAAGACGAAAAGTCAGTCCGTACAGCTCTGAAACTTTATCTCTGTACACTGCATGTTACAGTTATACTTCGTACTAGGAACCGTTGCACATTCTTTAGACAATTTTGCACATTAAAACTGCCATTTGTAAAAACTGCACAGCTTAATTCAGATACATTGTACATCTCTTTAAATATTTTCATTGTCATTTTCTTCTATATGTTTATTTTCCTTTATGTTCGGCACCAAAACACCAAAGCAGATTCCTTGTATGTAAAAACTTACTTGGCAATAAACCTGATTCAGATTTGATCAATAACTCATCACACGCATCATTACTTGAAACAATGTTCCGATTAGCGCATTTGTAAACATGAACAGACTGAAATGAACATAATGTAAAACTTCTTGAAATTACATTCATCATCGAATCATGTAATAAAAAGGCTTGTGCCAACAGCATCTGGAGCCTGCTAACAATCTGCAACTCTTCTACTGAAGCATCAACACATCCACAGGGAAAGCAAGACCCATCCAAACTCACTCATCTTCCTATAGAGCAACCCAGCTTGACATATATATGGTTGCGCACAAAGACGGCGCAAGCCTGAGGATATCTTTAAGTTCAAAGAAACAAGACTGACACACGAGCTTATGAAAGCTCTGATTATTGCGAGTATAAATTAGCTGTGGGCTTATTTTTCCTCCTTTTTCATTCAGTGAGGAAAAATATTGAGACTGAACAGAACTGAGAACAGGACACACTATTAGATGTATTCATCCATATACGACACTGTCATCTTTAACCTTTGATCATAGTCGATGCTAATGCTCACCTTACTTCTATGCTTTTGTATTTTTACATAGGACCTTTCCCTTATTTGAGATCATTTTTTAGGGCTTTGTTTTGCCTTTTTATTCGAGCAGCTGGTGAATGACATAAGAGAGGGGATGAAACACAACAAAGGGTCTGAGTCGCGCTAGAGGTTGTACCTGGATCTTTGCTTTCAATCAAATGTCCATTTCTATTACTGTATGCAATTTTTATAAAAGAAACGGATTTTTCAAACTTCAACTCTTTTTTTCTTTTCTTTTAGTGCTAAAAATGTGAGTAATATGAAGGCTAGAGAAGAAGTGGAACTGAAATGCAAAGAAAAGTTCAATATTTTCCTCCTAATACATGTTGGCACTCAGGATGGCTAATACATAAATCATACAAGGTCATCCTGCACAATGGCTTGAGGAAAAGAAGAGGCTCCCGGAGTTTATCTGGAAGCTGCTCCGCATGGCAGCCGTTCAAATGATTATTCACTGTATAGTCTACAGAGCTGGAACGCAAGTGTGATGCCAAGAGTTACCTCACTAGACGTGTACTCTGCCTCAATTTTATAGAAGTTTATATAACCTCTTATTTTTAATTTTTTCTTACGCTGCAGCATAAAAAAAGCCCCGCATTGCCCAGAGTTCAACAGTGCTGTTTACCCTGCACGGGATCATTCCGCCTTCAAGATGGCAAGGTCAACACATTAATTGGATTTTTGTTTTTCATCCAGAAAGGATGAGACAGCATGCAACGCAGACTCTCCATTCATCCATCAGAACGATCCCATTAACAGTTCATTTCATTCTGTCTGCCTTCACATGGTCCATCGAGCAGCCTGCTGCTTTGCAAGCGTGACGCATGGACACGTATAAGTGGTATGTGACAAACGCGTGGTCACCACACTTAAACATGCAGTCACAGTGCGTACATATGACGCTCTTTGATGGCTCTGACCTGTAAATGCATCGATTGTTTTTCTTCAGCGATTTGGCTCCCCGGGCCCCCTCTTCAGTTGGGTCTAATGAGGGCTGACAGGGAACCTTGCTGGGGGGGTTATTAATACTTGTGTTGAGGCATGGATTAGGACTGCTGAGGGATGGATGGTCTCCCTGCCTCAGTGTCAGGGCAGCAGCCCAAACCGTGTGTCCTGTGGATACGATGCAGACCTTTCTACCTGGCTACTAAATTCAAACCGGGGACTTTCACAGTAAAACCAATGGATTCCACAGTAGCCCAAGGTCACTGGGAAACGGTGTCCATAAATTGCTCTAAAACAATGAGAATGTCCCATTTTTTATTCGGAAATCTAGTTAAAAATATAATTAAAACATTCAAAAGCTCATAACTCCCTTTGGCGTGGATTTATTTTATCTTGTTGTGTTATCTTTTACAGTAAATTCCTCTCCTGTGATGAAGGTATTTATGGAAAAGCCTTTGGCTCTCCTTTGATATATGGTCCCATATGGTTCCACGATTAAAAGGATCGGAATATCATCCGATATAATAATAACGAGAATAGTAATATCCCCTTTTTTATGGAATAAGTACTTTAAACATGTACGTTGGGACAGCAAGTTATTCCTTCTGCCGACCGATTCCCACACATTATATTTGATAAAAAGCGGATTGATCGTGCCTGTATGAATGTATAAACAGTGTTTTATATTTTTACAAAGAGTCTTTGTCAAGTCTACCAACTACTCCACATCTATATTGTTGCCAAGGCAACATTTACTTTGTATCATCTATTTTCCTGAGCTGAACCCGTCTCTCAGAAATTACATTTATATGCAATTCATTTGCAGAAGCAAATATATCTTGTATGACCCTGCTAGCCGGTTTTATGCACGCAATTATGTTTTGTTCCCACAACGTAATTGGGGAATCAATTCAGTTCTATATCAATCTAATTTCTCGGATATAGAGTTGTAATGAAACATAGCATTAGATCTGGCATATTGTTCATGCATCCCAATCACTTTCTGATTAGTAACAATCATATTCATGCATGTCTCACTGTAACTCTGTCAATACAGTCATGCCAATCTGGAAACTACACCTGTTACTGTACGAGCAATAACATATTTGCGAGTAAAAAGCCAATACTTTAACAATACATCTGTGCATTGTCGAGAAGAGTTGAGCTCACAGAGCTGCCTCGGATACATGCATGCACATTCAAGGGAAAGTCAGGATATAAAAGCACAAAGTATATACTCAGAAATCAACAGTTAAAGTGTAATCAAAAAGATAAGGTTCATGATCATTATATAACAAAATGTTTAATCAATATGTAACGAATGTTTAATGCATAGAGTGATTTAACAAATGTAAAAACTGATTATAATAATGTTCTGTGTGACCGGAGCCGAGATGTGGGAAAAGTGTTTTGTCAGGATGAGTCAGCAGAAAGAGTGAAGTTAGGAACAGATGTTTTTGGGTGTGGATCGGAAAAGCAGACGTGGCAGCAAAAGACTGTTGCAAAAGATGAGTCATACAGGCATAATGTATATAATATAGAATAAGTCTGGACATGTCCAGAACCAAACGCCCACTCAAGTGGGTGGGGGAATGAGATCATGTGTTGGATAGGAGGGGGCAGAACAGACAGCCCAAATCATGGATAAAAGGAGACGCTTGTAAACTCCAAACTGGGATTTCTACACGAGAGCTGTCCAAGTGCTCTGAGGAGAAGATACGGACGATCGCAACTGAAGTATTGAGGACTTCGTCTCTGTTCACGGAAAGAAGACCGCTGTTCGTGGACAACAAGATTTAAAGGTGGAGATTTTCCTCTCCCCACTGCTCGCCTCTAACAACTGGACAACTGAGAAAACGCGGCAGCCCTAGAAAAACTTTGTACTGAGTTTTGAGGACTGTTGAGCGGACTCTGCTGCAGAGCAGGAGGACCGAGGGTCCGGCCGGACCTTCGCTCCTAACAACTCCAAAAGAACCTTTTCATCGCACCATTGAAGATCCAGCTCCAGCCGAGCCGTCTCGGCATCTAAAACTAATGAGTATAATCGAAGAAGAAAATTAAAGTAACGAATCAAGTGTAGTAACGTTTTATGTGAGCTATAGCTTAACCCTTGCAAACTAACAAAATATAACCTGCAATAAATATCTAATCTGCATTTAAAGTAAATTTCTCAAGTGCATTTATTTGCTCAAGTAGTAAAAGTTCCTCGTGGCAGTAAAAAGTTAAATCCATTGTATGTCTAACTGAGTTCTGTAAGGTTATCCTAGAGACCGAATCCACTTAACAATCCCTTACGGTTTTAGAAAGAAGAGATCCTAGCCGTTAAAACCTAACCTGGCATTTACCAAGAGCACGGATCCATAAGAGGGAAGCTGCCATAACCGACGCGACTGGTGGGAGCGCCCGGGGTCAGGACTGGTCTCTCAACCGAGCGCGCTCAGACCGGAGGAAGCAGGGTAGACGTCGGGAGTAACGGCAGTTAGCGGAGCCAGGCGAGTTCCCTCGCAAGAACACCAGCTCGACAATCTTTTAATAGAGAGCTGAGTCAGTAAGTAGCCCCGTATCGGGCCAGAAGTACCCCAGGATCTAACAGCATTAAGAACGGATATGTCAATGAAAGTAAAACCAAATTCAGTCAGCTCTGCACACAGTCTCATGCGCGGCCAGTCAAAAGCTTTTGTTTTTCTAAACGTCTCTGCTGGCTGAGACAAAGCAGCCAGGAGGACAGAGGACAGAAGGAATGACTGATACTGAAGGCTGTCCCTATTCTTCATTCTTTATAAACTTCACTCAGAAGTGTTGTTTATTTTATTTACATTTGTTTCTAGTGAGGTATGAATGACTTTATATATAAACTTTGTTGTTGTAAACATAACTGTTGCTGCTCTACAAACAATATTTTGATATATTTTAAATATACATTTTTTTAATGTTATACATCTTTTTAAAAGCAATTATTTAGTAATGTAGAAAAGCAGAGTATTGATAAGAGCAGCTCCAAGTTGTACTCAAATCCTAAAGATGTCTATCGCTACCTGAAGGCCACCGTAGTTCTCCAACACGCTTGGAAAGGCAGGGCTGAGCTTACAGCTGAGGGATATTTCGTTGGTTGCAATCTGCTACAAATCACGATGCCACTAAATCTTACACACTGGGCCTTTTAAATGATGACAACAGACTCAAAATCCGACCAGCGTGTGCCTGCAGTAATGTTTCAATCAAGTTTATTAGACCAGAAATATGCCAATTCTGATATGCTCACCCTCAAAGCACATCAAGTAGTGATGTTCAACCAACCAACCAGATGGTGTCAGCCCCCATGTACCATATATTTGTGAGTAGTCTAAATATATTGACATTTCAGGACAATGCTACTTTTTTATGAAAGAATAATAATAAATAATAACAATAATAATAAATGGTGCTCTCTATAAATCAACTAATGTTTTTAACAGAAATGGGAAAGGTGCCATTGAGCTGGATGATTTCATTGGCTCATTTCCAGTTGTAATTTTTCCCAAACATTCAGTGATGACCTGCAGCAATCTGGGATCAGTGTATCAGGCCTGAGCAGAGCCAATGCTTCACATGAACCAGCCAGGGCAATAATGGAAGCCAGCCCAGTTTCCAGGCAGTAAATCATCTGTGAAGTTGAATTACTGGAGTGACTTCTTGGTAAGAATGTTGTGTTGTTGTTGTTGTTGTTGTTTTTTATAGCATGAGGTAACACCCCTCAGTCCTGATCAGATTGTTTGATTGAATAGAGGTGAGTACTGATATTGTCTTTCCACAATCATTTGACTGATTTTTATATCAGCAATTGCTGGTTTGTTAACGGGGCCATTCATTTTTGGGTAGTTCACACTGCAAACATTTACAACAAGTGTTTATATTTTGAATCGATAGTTACCACTTAGAATCAGCTGAACAAATGGGTCCATTTGCCGACTCCATTCTGTGTAACTTTAAAGTCGATGTGTTTTTTCTCTCAGCTGTGCTGGCTCAGTCTATAAACCTCCGTGTTATCAACCTTTCTTCGCCGGTCTCTTCCAACAATCTCTAACATTCTCATGAAGGAAGGAGACACAAATGTACAAATGTCCTTTTAACAATAACATTGTACATTGTAAGTGATTTTTATTTTATTCTAGCTTTGGCAGTTTATGTTATTGACTGGCTCTGCCGTGTTTGTCTTGTTGACAGAGAGAGAGATGTGAAAAGTGGCATTATGAAATACTATAGTTGAGGCTAATTGGGGGGACAAATGTCATTGTGAGAAAGTGTTGATCAGATGAATGCTGATTCCTGACACATCTACCTGCTCCTAATGGTGTTTTATATAAAAACCAGAAGCTTGAAACTGCAACTGTCCTTTTTCTTTTGAGTAACCCAACCAGGAACCAAGAAGTGTGTCACGACTGTGACAACATGCATTTGAGTATGAGCTGTAATGTTGAACTGACCTGTCCAAAGAGTTTGTTGAGGTAGGAAATGTAGGCAGCGGCCACCGCTGAGCTGTTGCTGAGGCTCCTTTTGCTGTGCCCAAGTGCATCCTCCTCTCCAGAGCCCTTCCCCTTTGCCGAGGGCGACCTTGAGCTGTGGAGTGTGTATATACGAGCCAAGTGTTGAGAGCAGTCATCATCAAAGCCAGGCCTATAATTTCTTGTCCTAACTTACTTTAACAAACACACTTAAGTGCCTTTTGGGGTCATCTATTCCTTATAGCCTCCCTTGAAATAATTGCTCAGCTTGAGCAGAATTATTGAAAAACGTCAGCAGTCCAATCACCTGACATTAGCAGCTACGTCAGTCAGTAGAAAAGGATGGAAACGTTTCTTCGGAGGACAAGTTTCAAATTCTGAAGGCTATTTTTGCAGCGGATGTATCAATCGACGGTAATTGGGTGCACAAATCTACACAACCCAGTCTCCTTGTGCTAATCAATGTTGATTAGAAACAGAGAATAATAATAACCAGAATTTCCTGGAGAGGCTGAGCTGAATAGCCTTTCTTTTAAATCTCCGAGAAGCAGGCGATCTGACAGCAGCTGCACCCTTCCCTCCTCGTGGAGCAGTGCTAGGAGAGAAAGAAGCCTTAATCAATTCAAAGTGCACTAAACGTCTCGCAATTAATGTGAATACTTAAAAAAAAAAAAAAAGATTTCTCATCAGCAACAATAACAATGAACACTGAACTCTGTGGCTTGTATTATGGATGGACCCTGTTGTTGAGGAAATCCAGATGGATTCAGACTGCTGATAGACAGCAGCAGTAATGGGAGACAATTGTTTGCATTTTGGAAGTTTCATGAACTTTGTTACCCAGAAACTCTGTAAAAATGTAAAAGAATCTTTCCAAAGCAGGTGACACCTTCTCTCTCTATTTCTCTTTATGAACAGCTCACTCGTTACAGTGTTATTTACAAATGTGGGGATAGATCGCTTTATCTTTGAGCCCCAAATTGTGATTTAGACTGACATAATGTTTAAAATGAGAATCCTACCAAGTGCAGGATTAAAGCACACAGCCTCACCTATTGACTTGAATTAGATGGTTAATTTGACTTTATAAATGTATTCATTGCCTATTCCTTCATCAGTTAGATCTCACTGACCTGGCATCAGAGGGTGGTCTACTTTCGGGTCCTCCCTTTGCACTTTTCACTGACATCCTGGATGGAAAAAGATGAATGTGGAAAGGGATGTGAGTGTGGGGGAAAAGACAAGACATCTCCTCGTGGAGTACTGAAAACAGACGAACAAGAGCAGTTCCAACTCCCACTGGGTCGAACAAAACGTGCCATGACTGGGTAGTGATTGCCTGTCTGTAACGCTTTCGCGCAACGAGTGAGCATGTGATACTTGCTGATTGCAACACGCTTTGAGCATGTTAAGCTGTTGGTGTGGAGAAGGTAGGTATTTTCATGTCACACATGATTCACACGATTACGGTCTTGGAATTCTTTGAAAAGCGGACGGTATTAGTACTTGATGTACTATGTACTTTATAGTCATAGAGTAGAAAAGGTTTATTTATGTAAATATGCATGCAGCAGATGATAAATTCAGTTTCAGATATTGCCCACATACAGTAAGGGCCATAGGTATTTCAACTGTGACACAATTATTCTAATTTGTACCTCATTAGATTAGTTCCCAGACGACCTCTTAACCCAGTGCGCCACGGTCACCCCAAAAATGGGCGACTGTGTAAATATGTGGACTTTCTATAGCGATAGTCTCACATTGTTTGCCAGAAGAATTTCTCTCATCTCCGCTGAGCACAACTCTCATCAGAGTAAACAAACACACCGCTGCATGTTTCACGACACAAGCCATTGAGCAGCATCGTTGTGTGTCTGCAGCCCTCCTCCCTGAGTGGCCAATTGCTGTCAATCACCGAGCCAACACAAGCAATTTTAGATCCTAATTACGCTAATTGAAGTAATGAAATTGAGGGCCAGGTGGACCTCCCAAAAACGAACACAACTGATGATGGAGAGCTGCACTTGAAGAGCACCAATGTTGTGGTAGCAGTTGAATTGTCCTTTCTGGAGCATTAGGGGTTAAACAATAAATAGATGTTCTAAATATATTTCACAAGGGCCACTAGAGTGAAGGGCACTGAACAGCATTCTAAGTATCATACAAACAAGACCACATACAGTAAACAAACGGAGACACAAAACAGACTCGGAGAGGTCATTACTCCACTGAGGTTGCAAGATATTTGTAACCTGTTATCATAAGAGAAAACTATTTTCTGCTTCTGGATGTGACAAAAAATATGCACAGCAATGGACATCATACTAATTGGTTGATAGTGATTATGATTTGTGGGGGGTGCCTTAGCCCCCGATCATCATTGCGTCACCCACAAAACGATTGTTTTCCTGTAACGGTGTGTTGCATTTTGGACATCTATGAAAGTTAAAATATTCTCAACTTTTCAGCGCCTGGCGTGGAGTCGCACGACTCGTCAATGTGACCAATGGCGAGGCAGGACATCAAATCAAGCAAGAGGCGGTAAATGTAGGAGGAATGGACAAAGGCACCTGAAAGGTTAATATTAGCGTTTTGTAGTTACGATGAACAGCCAGAGATGCAATGAATCCATTTTTTCCCGCTGTTTACATTCGATCGCCTGGTTGCTCACACACCCCCGCTTCACAGGCTCATCAGCCCTTTGGCCCGTCCCACTTTGCAAAGGGGCTTTTAGAAGCGGCCGGGTGTGTCCGGGTGTGATCAGGGCCTAAATCTCGTTTGGGAATGTTAGGGCTTTGTAAAAGGATACATTTTGCAAAATGTCAAGTTAAAAGGAAAATGTAAGGTTTTTACAAATCACCACATAAGAGTAATTTGCTGATTTAGCATTGCACTCTTCACACATTGTCGGACTCATGATGGACAATTAAAAGACCAACAATTCAGTGTAACAGAGCTAGAGATATCCTCTATTTTATTCTGTGTGTTCTTTTCCTTTGTCAAAATCTGGCACCTACATTACCCACAATGCAACTCGACTACCAATAATTTGGTCGGAGGATCGGGTGCGCTATGCCAATAGCGGCTAATGTAGCCTCGAGCCGCTTGCCTCAAACAGCGATGAGGAGGAGCAGGCTCCAGAGGTCTAGTGAGCTCACTTATTTCTGACTCCAACAGATTTGCATTTATTTTCCATTTTGTTTTCAAATTTCAAGCAGCTCCCTCTGGTATACAAAAGAGTTTACATATTTTTTCCACACATACAGTAGTACACCACACTTTGATGTGTAAACTTAGTGGAGTTGCCCTTTAAGCATTTGTGTTGTTCCTATCTGTTCACAGAAGTGTGTCACGTTGGAAGCACTTGTTCCCTGGAACATGATCTAAATTTACAGCACATTGTTTGAGATACCCTTCAAATTACCAGACAAACAGAGAAGTGGGCACAAAAATTAACCTCCCTGGCAGACGTTAACCCCCCCCCCCCCCCCCCCCCCTCCCCCCCCACAACATACAAAGTCACAGATGGAAAACACAGCACCACTCAGATTGGCTGTGAGTTAAGGTGATTTTCACTCCTCTTTGTACTCTCCCTCTATTTTCTCTTTGTTTTCGTATTATCTTTCTGTTCGCCTGCTGTCCAGTCAGAAGACAATCAATCCCATGGGCCAAACCAGCC
Source organism: Melanostigma gelatinosum (assembly GCF_949748355.1). Taxonomy (NCBI): domain Eukaryota; kingdom Metazoa; phylum Chordata; class Actinopteri; order Perciformes; family Zoarcidae; genus Melanostigma; species Melanostigma gelatinosum. Next base: position 15,724,588 of record NC_136644.1, on the reverse strand, counting down.
TGTGTCTGATCCATAAACAACCGATAGTAATGCAATCGGGTCTGGCACTCCATCTTATCTTCACCTATCTCAACATCTCTCCACCATTTCCAACCCCCCCGCACTGATTTTGTGTCACGGCTCTGAAATGAGACTGTCACCTTCAGTGTTGGCGCAGATAGGAGGGAACAGAGAGCGAGAATGATATTGTTCACATTCGCAGACATCTTTTCCTGTCTCTTCATTTCGAACAATCTCCTCATGGCTGCTCTGTATAATGCTCGTCTAATTACAACCTCTTCCTCCTCGTATTTTCTGGAGGCCAGCCTGATAATCACACAGTGGAGCTGGTTTAAAGACGTCTGTTGATGTGATTGCCTTGTAGCAACTAACGGGGGCACAAATATTGAACCAAAACAAATATAAACAGTGGGCTGGCCATCTGTCTGCTTGTACAGCAACATGTACTCGAGATCCAGATGATGAAATATTATAAAGCAGAGAACAGACGTCTGTCAGTCTCAGTGGAGTGTTAGTGGCTACCTCTGGTTTCGCACTACAAATGAACCATACATCACTACAAATCATCAACACAGAAAAATAGACTTTTAGACTAGCTTACCTTCTGTTATCCTTGTTTGTCTCTGTTGAGAGATGTGAATGAGGTGTATCTCTAGTGCATGCAGCCTCACCTAACCTGAGGATTATACAATGCAAGGTGATTATCCAGCTAAATATGTCTGGATTAGAGATGTAACTGGCTGCTGCCTCTGTCCTCAAGAACGAAAACGGCAACGATATTGTCTCACTGCAAATATATTGGGGAGGCAGATTCCATGAATCTAGATGAATTTATATTTAATTTAAATCTTTTTTGGTTTGAATTACTTTAGAATAAAGATGCAAAATCATGAAACCTCTTTAACCCTGACCGACCAACCTGTGGGTCCATCATTACAGATGCTCGATTCACACATACGCTCTGTCTGTCAAACACATGTATGTTCATTACAAATAACTAAAATTGGAACAGCGCCTTGTTGTGTTGTTCACAGTCAACAAACGGGACAGAAACAAGGGCAGCCAGTCAGGTCTCCTCTCGTAAATAAAATCAGTACGACATGTGTGTCACTGGTTGGAATGGTTGGGACGACAGATTTAACCACAGATGTCATGCTGAGTTTGATGGAAATGTGTATACAATGATGCATTTGACATTCAGGAAATTTGCGCAAGATGTGCATTGCATTTATATGGCAATAACATGAGAAACAAAATCAATTTAACTAACCAAAGGTCCAACAGGTTAATTCATTATTAATAACAGATGAAGAAAATGTAGATGTGCATTTAAGCCTGATGTGACAGGTCCACTTACCGACTCATGAGATGGTAAATATCTCCAGTATAATGACAGTGGATTCACTTTTTGAGGTTTAAGCTAAAGACTGTTTGTAAAGCTGTCTTGGTAGTGATGGGTAAGTGTGCGTTTGTGTGTGTGTGTACCTCCCATCCTTCCATCAGAGTGTTTCCTAACTGGCAGAGTTCACTGATCAACTGCTGTTGTTGAAGAAAACCATCATATAACTTGTGAATCCAACTGTTGTTACAATCTTAACTTCCATGATTGCAGTAAACACGAGTGTTCCTCTTATGTCAAAATATCCAGAATCATTTGAGACGTAAAACCTCATATCACAAGTAAACAGTTAATATGTAACACATATTCTGGTACCAAACAACATTCTTGAGAAGAGATTAGGGGCAGACACAGGGGCGCCAATCAAACAACATTCTTAAAAAGAGATTAGGAGCAGACACGGGGGCACCAACCAAACAACATTCTTGAGAGGTGAGCACAGCAAAAGAGGCGTGAATTTTGACTATAAGAGTGATCTGTGAAAAGTACAGGGGAGTCGTTTCAATATACTGAACTGGTTGATGTTGGCTTGATCTTATTAAAACACTACCCGCTGGTTGCAAACTCCAGTTCGCCGTCTCTTCTCGTCATTTTGCCACAACACTGTTTGTTAGTTCACCCAGGCAAAGGATGTAGAGGGAGTTCATGACCCTGGGGTCATTTCCTATTGAACGCCACACTGTTTATAGACTGCGGACTTGTCCCAAACATGCCAGCTGTTGTTGCTAAACTGACACCTTATGTTTAACCTGTGAACAAGGAATAGTCTTTAACTTAAATAGTCTCAGAGCGGAAATCAGTTGTTTGATCAATAAAAGTAATTAAAATGAGACATCCTCAGGTGCAACTGTTCATACAAACTCTGTTGTTGCTCTCTTTGGCATTTTTGTTTGCTCTGCAGAGGTCAGTCTCTGAACTTTGTCTCACTTCACTGGACAAACCTGCGGCATGACCCATGGCTCTTGTAAATGTGACACCTCGCTTTAACATGCGTAAAAACGCAAAGTTGCTTCATCTTCTCTGCCTTGTCATTGAAGTTAAAAAACATATGCCGTAATTTCACAGATGGCTAAGTTGTAAGTCTCCTGAAACAAATATACAGTACTTTAAATAGGTGAATTGTAGAGCAAAATACAAAATAAAATAATATTATTGTTATGCTCATGAGAAAAAACTGAAACTGCAAGTAAGGCATGATCTAATTTCTATGCTTTCTTCCCCTGTTTTGGTTTCTCCCTCTCTCCCTGTTGTTCGCCAAGTGAGATGGTGCTGCAGTGGGAAACTGTTGAGGAACCTATTCCCCTGTGCGATCAGACCCTCGCCACGCTCAAATATTCTTAGCGCGTCCAACCAAAGCCCTTATTTAGCGCTTTGCTTTTTTGAAGAAGTGGAAACTTATTTCACCCCTTACCTTCACAGAAAAAGACAGGGGAGTGCAATAATGTTGTTGCGTTTCATGCACTCGTCAGCTCCCAATGGAGTGTAGCCCTTTCAATTGTTCGGCTTTTATTGGCTCCGAGCAGTGGAGCAGTTTTGTGCAGCGTGAAGCTAAATCTTGGGAATTCAGCTTATAAGGCCAGATGCTGTTTATATGCAGCGTTGTAAGGGACGTTTTTCCAATTCTGACTCTAGAAATGTATTTCATATTAATTTGTTTTGCCAGTTACAACCAAAGTGCCGGTCCTTAATGCTGGAGACCAGGGTTTGCATCATGGGTCCTGTGTTAACGTTAACGTTAAAGTAAACACATCTTCAAGTCACTGTTGAATTTTTCTGTGTTTCACCAAGACAACTTCCATTCCAAAACCTTAACTAAGTGCCATGATTTGCCTAAACAGTTCATTGCTGCTTGACAGATGATTGGGTCCACTGTCCATTTCTGCAGTCGCTGTCGGGATGTGTTTTGTGACTCACTTTCAATCTGGTATTTATTTCCCCCATTGGCAGTAAATTTGTTACACTGTCTGTCAGAAGCTCCTGCACGTTAAACTGGGCTAAAGAAACTCTTTTAGGGCTGACTTACTCTGAAAGACACACTGCAAATTGACTGGAAAACACTCACTAGCCTGGCAACAATAAGGCTTCAAGCAACACAGACAGTAATACAGCACACACTGTTTCTATTGGAAAAATAAGTGTCTGATGTCCTTGACTATATAAGATGACACATTAAAAAAAAATGTAATTTCCTACAAAAAATGGCGTCTTCATATTCAGACCAATATTATAATATTGCTGTATTTGCCGTGCTGCGCCACATTTCTTCCAAACATGCGTGCATGCTCACAATCCATAGACACTAACAGAAAAGCTTGAATATGGGAAAAATGATCAATTGGGTTCGTGTTTGATTCGTAATCTATTGACTTGCCAGATACTTTAATTAACTGTTTCTTCATAATTTTAATAAACGCATTTTCCGATGCTACCTTCCGATGTTTGTACATAACAAAATTCATACGTTTTATGTTGCAATGACATACAATGTAGTCAATAGCAGATTTTGAGAAGGAAATTAGAGGTGACATTCTGTCAGTCTGCTTTATGTCGATTTATTTAAAAACTTAAACCCTGTGTTTAAGAACACATGCATGTGCAGTTTGTATGTGAGCTAGAGACAGAGAGGCTATTGGGGAAATCAATGATGTGTTCACTTATTGGTGACTGATAATGTCATACCAGGAACTAATTGCCTGTGCTGTTGCCTCATGAAGCACAGCATGACATCCTGCCACGGGGCACTGGCTGCACACCTCAGTACAATCACTATATCAATAAGTTCCCAGTTTACTCCTTCAATTGTGGCTCTGTTGTTCATTCCTGTCATGTACTGCATTTGTACTCGTGCCATTGTTTGATAGTGGGGCCATTTTCGTCAAAATGCTTCTGACATCCTCATACAATCCACCATTTTATTCATCCGTCCTGTCAATTTCCCCCTGTTTCTCTGGCATTTACAATTCATGTCTCGTCCTGCTGTTTTTATAATTTCTTTTTAAATATTTGCTCTCTCCTCATCCTTAAATTTACTTTAACATATGCATTTTGCCTTTATATTATCTCTATCTCTCTGTCTTTTTCACTCAAGTCACCTTCACACTCCTGAGCTGAAGCGGTTGGCTCGTCTCTCCCTCTCCGTCCATTCCGCACATGCCCATTGCCCTGCCTCTGGGCTACACTTCCTCTTTTATTTATAAGAATATGCTGATGAGGCAAACGGAAATACAATGTCTAGTTACACAGGGTGAGAAACAGAAATTGAAATAGAAAAAGATAAAGCCGAATGAGTGAAAGAGCACACTCAATTAATCACGGGGTTGCTAAAAAGTAAAGCCATTCATCAAAAAAGTAAAAAAGTAAAAATAGGGAAAGAGTGAAAAAGGGAAAGAGAAGAGAGAGAAATACGTATCACAGGATCTAATTGGGTCAGTGGCAAATAATGTGGCTGTGTTAGTGCTGAGCTTTGCTTCAGAGTTGTAACAGCAGGCTGGTTGGAGAACTGGTTGAATCAGCAAGGTGATTCAATCTCATGAGAAAACATGAAATCAAGCAACCTGGACATCAGGAGAATGTTTCTATCAATACCGCGTGGTACGTTGTTATATGAAAACATGGAATTGAGTGAAGTTATTTTCTCTAAGAGCACCCGAAAAGAGCAGGAGGAGAAGTATGAAATAAACAAAGAAAAAACACATTGAACCTGAGGGAATATCATTCATTCACTCTGTGATTCTATTTGACAGGGGTCATTCTTTATTTTGCGTTGCTGGCTGGGCCTGTCACAAAACATTAGAAAAGTGAAAACATGTTCAGTCACATTGTGTATGAATTTAGATTTGTTTGTTTTTTTAAAACACACATCTGTTCTTTTTGTGTGCAACCCTTGCTTGTCAGAGTTTAGGACAAATCCCAGGTAGGGTGAAAGGTAGTCTGTGTCAGAACGGCCCTCAGAGAGAGAGAGGGAGGAAGAGGAAGGCCGATGAAATGAGGCAAAGGTGGTGTTCGTGGTAGATGATGGTGGAGAAAGAGAGAGACAGAGGGGAGCTGCTTCTTGTGCGAGACCAGGAACTATGTGGGACTGAAGATGGGGATGTGGCGCAGGGTGAAAAGAATAATGCACCGTGACAGAACGGCACTCTCTGCCAACACGACCAAAGATTGCCCCCGAAGCGGAGTGATGTGGAGCGCAGGCAGCACCTGTGACACCAACTGCCAGCCCGAGGGAACTCCAGCAACTGGCCACCTGTTTAAAAATGCACCCGCCGACTTCGCACTGCTTATTAAATTCATTCAATTTCCTGTGATTTATGTGTGCCTTTGAGATGAGATGAGTGTCTGTTAACGGCTCCTTATCTGAATTCAAATGTCACTCAAACAATTCGTCAGATATTTAAGGAATCCGTTATAGAGAAAGATCTTATTACTGCCGCTCATTGAAATGCAATTTTATAAATAAAATTAAGAAATTACTCATTCTTAAATAAAAAGCTGAATTTGTCAGCAATAAAATGAGCACATGCCCCCATGCTGCATTCACTTGGAATCAGGCAGATGGTAGACGAACCAGATGTCATTTTAGTGAACGAGAGCAGGACGATAAAATTTGGTGAGATCGGCAGAGATTTTTGAGAGAGAATACTGATGGTAAAGGTAAATGAGGTATTTTAACTTTTTGCTATCCTCTGTGATTGAATTTACATCCCAATGTTTCATAGCTCCCTCACTCAAGGAGAAAGTTGTTTGCAATAGAATATTAAGAGAAAACTGCGTTACATGCATTACTGGAAGAATTGCATAAAAACCTAGACACAAAATCCAGTCAGAAATCTCCTTGGTGGCAAGCCACCAGTGGTGGATGATATTCGCCCTGAGATGCTGAAGGCTCTGGACATTGTTTAGCTGCCATGGAACAGAGGGCAAAGTGAGAGCTGTGTCCGGATATTCGGTACAAAGTCAAACATGTTTCCAGTGCGTGTTGGCCTCCGCCCTCCAGTCATCAATCCTGTTTGTGATTTTCATGGACAGGATCTCAAGGCGCAGCCGGGAGGAGGAGATTGTCCGAGTTGGGGACCTCAGAATTGCGTCCCTGCTCTTTGCAGAGAATGTAGTTCCGTTGGCTCCTTCAGAAAGTGACCTTCAGCACACACTGGGGCGGTTTGCAGCCGATTGTGATGCGATTGGAATGAGCCAACAAGTCTCAGGGCATTGTTCTCTGCCGGAAAAAATGGTGGATTGAAATACTCCGGGTTGTGACAGAGTCACTGCCCCAAGTTAGTTAAGTAGTTCAAGAATCTTGGGGTCTTGTCCACGAGTGAGGGTAAAATGGAGCATGCGATGGACAGGCGGTTTGGTGCACGCCGGCACTGCTGCAGGTGTTGTACCGGACAGCTGGGTTGAAGGTTTACCAGTCAATCTTTGTTCCAAACCTCGCCTATGGTCATGCGCTGTGGTTAGTGTGAGATACCAGATAAATGCTTCCTTCATAGGGTTGCTGGACTCAGCCTTAGAGATCGGGTGAGGAGCTCAGACATCTGGAGGGAGCTCAGAATAGAGCCGCTGCTCCTTTTTCCGTCAAAAGGGGCCAGTTGCAGTGGTTCGGGCATCCGATTAGGAAGCCTCCTGGACGCCTCTCTTTAGAGGTGCAACTGGTAAGAGGACCAAGGGTAGGCCCAGAACTGCTGGAGAGAGTATATATCTTTTCGGACCTTGGAACGTTGGGGATCCTCAGGAAGAGTTGGAAAGCGTTGCTGGGGCGAGGGACGTCTGCAATACCCTTCTAAACCTGCTGCCCCCGCGACCTGGCCTCGGATAAACGGATACTAGTCACGAAATAATTGTATTTAATATATTTCATTCCATCACCATAAAACGTGTCACCATGGGGATTTCGCTTTGTCGTCCTGCTATTCCATCTAAATGCTTTTTTTTTCTTTTTTCTGTGCCGTCCAGTTATCCATCCATGTGAATGCAGCATATTTCACTACAGTCAGGACTTTTGTTTCTACAGTCTGACTTGTGCTGTTATTATCAGTAGCTATAGTGGGTAACATTAGCTGACTTTAAATAGATACTGCTTTACAACTGACATCTTTATGTCTCTCCTCTACTTTAACACCATTTTATAGCCTGTCACTGCTTGTCAGCCTAACTTTTTAATGTTAGCATTGATTCTCACTTGACCTTTGGGTCATGCTATTTCAACACCTGCTGAGGCTTTAGTTTAAGCTGAAATTTCCATTGAAATGTATCTCAATGCTTAACTGATTTTCCAGAGCGACTGCAAAATAAAATGTGCCCTTCCATCCATTACTACATTATTATAAGAGGTGGACGTGGTCGACGTGAAGTCACCCATTGGTTAGTAGACTGCGGTTTTGAAACCTCGAGTTCGCCATTTTGGTCGTCGGCATTCATTTTTTTCAACCAGTGAGCAGAAGTAACCATGTATAGACTGCGGAGGAGTGAAGAGACGCCGTGTATGGCTCTGGTACCGGCAGCAACCTGTCAATCACAAGGTAGCCCCTACCTAAAGCATACCCTGCTTTATGGTCTATTTTAATCTAAATAGGATCCTAATTTACTAAATGGACATCATGGTGTATTGAAGGAGACTTGAAACTAGCGATTGAGACCATAAACTCATGATCATCATTTTTACTTTGGTAGTAAATCAAGTAAGAAGTAGGGTCGTCTTCTCAAAGACTGCCATACAATCAGACTTCTTTTTGCAACCAGAGAAGTTGCCCCCAGATGGCCAGTAGAGATAATGACAAGTTTCAGGCACTATCTTATAAATAAGTCATATATGAAAAACATATACAGTATATATATATTTTCCTTTTTTGAATTCGTCAAAAACTATGCTACAGACACCAGTCTAGTGGTTTTTTTGTGTTCAACTTTGCATCTACGCATAGACAGACTTATTTATACAGCACTAAAATCATGATATATTACAATCTTTGCAAAGATAGGCACAAATACCACATATTGCGCTTTTCAGCCAATCATTATGACTGCATAGGAAATTCCTTCACTGCCACAGCCCTAGAACTGACATGAGTTATAATGTTCAAGTACAACTTCAGCATACAGGCTCTTACATCACACACTCTGCACAGAAGCAGGGAAGTAACTCAGGAATTCAAGATATGTCTGCACTTACTTTCAAGGGCAAGTGTAGGATGGGGTGAAGCAGTTCCTTTTGAGCTTTATCAGAAGATGTATGCATTTTCCCCATCCTGTGTGGTGCCAAAAGCGTTGAAATATTCAGCATGCGGTAGTCGTATGTAAATATAGGTTTATTTAATCTGAGAGGTCATGGCTGGCTGAGAGGCTGGGGAGGCTGTGGTTGTACACTTAATGGAAAACCTGCACTGCTTTGTGCTGTTGTAATAGGAGCAGATTATCTCGCCAGGCAGAAGGACTCTATGAATGCTGCTCCACAAATCGTCCGGACCCTCTCCCTCCTTCCCTCAAATGTCCCTCATTCTGGATGTTTATTATTTATGCTATACTCATGAGCGATGTGAATGCTTTAATCATACTGACGCGGAGGCTTAAGGACACAGGGCAGCTGGATGGATTTTTAGTTTGATCATGAGTTTTCTTTTTCTTTTAGACTCTCTGTTATTTGTCACTGCAAACATTGCAGTATTATTATTAATAGTTTTTGAATTCACCTGCTTCCATCTGTACTTCTTCATCATCAGACGCCACTCTTCTATGAATTCACATTTTTTTCTTTCTTTGGATGCGGCGGACTATTATTTACTGTTGTCAGCTCATGGACAATGCCACTGTGTTAAATATCCATCTGACAGGCTGCCTAATGTTTACCCCTGAGAAAGATCAATACTGCAGCGCCATTGACCAGACTTCATCCTTCAAGCACAATTGATTGTGTTTAATCCTCAGAACCATCCTGGACCAGACAAATCCATGTGGTTTGGTGTCGCTGTGATTGGAGAGAGGTGTCAATTAATGTTGTGTGCCTGTTGAATGTACTTATTACCTGAGTCACCACATTATCAATCTGTGGTTATAATGTTGTCACCTTTCCATTCAGACAAAAAAAATCATGTGCAAAAGGATAATCAATACTTTCATCTTGGGTTCTTCCTTACCTATGCTCTGCTTAATTTCCTCTTATATTTTACTTTACCACTCCCTGCTCCGTCACTAATTAAAGGGGTCAGTTAACCCAAATTATCAAGAAACTATACAAATAATGGCTACTGTATATATTTCTGAATGGAATTATTTCACAAGTAGAAAGTGGTTCTAATGAAGACAGTTGAAAGAGTGGTCTGTGTGTTATTGTGTCTCTCACTGAGTAGACTCATTGCTTTAGCAAGACAAATCAAAACAAACGCGTTCTGCGTGTCTACTTATACAGAACCGTAGCCAAGAGTTTAGAAATTAGATGTAAAACATGTTCAGGTAGCTGTTCAGTTCTTTATTTGTTTTATTTAAATGGTTCTTTGAAGAAAACTAGAAATGAAACGCCACCGATGACCTCAAGTAACTAAACGATAATTAAAATAACTCGCTCTCTATTTTTGCTATAGCTAGTACCAAATTGCATAGTTCTTTTGCTCAATTTACTCCCCAACGAAAAGGCCCTCACCGCAGTGCCAGAAGTAAAAAAATATTTCATCACTGATTTATTTTGATGAGCATCAGCCTCAAAAATACTCCCCAAGGTTGCCAATCCCTATATGAATTCCCAGACAGATATGACCTCAATATTGGCTATGACCCTGGCAAGATACCTCTAAACCAACCCTGCACAAGTACAGACAACTGTATGTCCCTATAAATCACTTATGACTTAAACATGCAGAGACTGCAGAGCCCTCTCGGTGTAGAGCACAGTGTGTCTCTTGGGTGCCCAGCCACATGGAGAGCGTGTGAGAGTTTTGGTGGTCAACAGGTCGGCTGTGAGTGGTCTGCAGCTGTCTGATAACTGCTGCTGTGGGTGGAGTAAGCCCTCACCTATGCACAGTTGCACATGTGTGCTTTTTTCCTTTTCACTTAAAGGGACAAGCTGCTCCATAGAAACCAACACCATGAAGACGACGAGAGGACTTTCGTCATCGTCTGACGAGAGCACTTCTGCATTAATACCAAACCACTTTAAGCGTGTAGCCCATGTCTAAAGCGTCTATTTATAGGTAGATGGATGTTTTCGCATTCGTAGACTGAGCTTTCATTCATCTCATTTCAGCTCATTTAGCGCTCATGTTCTTTCTGTAAATGAATCCAGTGTAATGGTCTGTTAACACCATATTGATGTGGTGATGGTAATGAGATGCCCAGTAAATCAAAGTGTTTACAAATGAGAGCACATGCATCCAAATGTATTCTCCACACTTCTCCCTCCAGCTGACCATTAATTGAATTGACCAGGCTTGATGTTGTTCATCTGTAACTTATCAGCCATGGAAAATCACATAGTTATCAATTAGTGTGCTGATGGTTTCCCAAGCAGAAATATGTCAATGTAATTATAAGCCGTCATGGTTTTATATTCTCTGGCATTCACTGTAAACAAAGTAGCTTTCCTGCTAAACGTGACACAGGGAATGGGGTTTTAGCTCACATCTCACTTTCATTTGCATCTCCATGTCTCATCCTTTGAACATTTCTTTTATCTGTACCTCTAGTACTTTATACTTAAAGATTTTAAAATGTCTCCCCTTAATGCTTGTTTTATTTTAGCTTCATTTCCTCATTGTTTTAGATCCCACATACCCCATGTTTCCATTCAGGTATGCTTTTCTTCTGATGTAATTAAACCCCAATATGTAGAAAAGTATCTAAGTGGTAACCCTTCCCTTTGCCACTAACATATAGTATATAGAAATATACAGTATGTATATCCTTCATAGTGGCTTTAATGTTTGGGATCAGATTAAACTCCTTGATATCAACAAACTATTATTGATGTTAGACGCACATAACAGATATCCAAATGGACTTATTTGAGAGTTGGGAGGGGCACGTGTGTAAAAACGACAGTCAACACCATTCACAGTTATGGAGAATATGGAAATGCATTGTATTTAACCAGGTTTTACAGCCGAGATCTCTGAGACTCCAAACCAAAGTATTGTGTTTCTGTTGCAGACCGAAAGATGCCATCAGTTCAAAATCCTGTTTTCAAGCAAATCATTCATCCATTGCATCCAGATGCTTGTGTTCCTTGCACAAGTCCACTGTTATTGATGTATTGTTGCCTCTGATGAATGTTATTACTGTGGTAGGTGTCGACCTTGAAGGCTGCTACAGCTGGATGCATACAGACAAAGAGCACACACGCACAGACACGCATATGCCTGTGTGATTTTGGCAGTAGTCATAGCCAACACAAAGTCATCTGGCAGTGCGATTGTGTGGCTGGAGTCAGCGCCGCCAACGCGTTGAATTTAATTCCCTTTGTTCTTCAGCTGGTGGATCCTATTGTGTGCGTTCAATGTTTCCACACCCATATACGTACATACATACATACATATACAAAATGAATGGGTGGCAACACGCACACACACATGCCGCTGTTTCCCGGGTGTCCTTAAATCCCCCCGCTGCTGAGAAAGTGAGTGACAGCACTAGATGCACAGTCTGCAAAGGACTGACGAGGATTTTAACCAGATACGTCACAACTACTGGAGAAGAGAAAGAGGGAGGGACAGAGGAGAGGAGAGGAGGAGAGCAAACGAACAGAGACGGGGAGAGAATGAGAGAGAGAGAGAGGGTACAGAGGGATATATTGACTCAAAGCTGGTCTGCATGCTCCTCAGTGCATGAGAGACGGAGGACGTGAGAGCAGGCAAGATGGAGTGCTGGCACAGATGAAGACTGTCCCTGGGTACGTATTTATGCGTGTGTGTGTGCGTGTGTGTGCGTGTGTGTGTGTGTGTGTGTGTGAGAGAGAGAGAGAGCGCGCGCACGTGTGCTTGCATGTGCGTGGCTCTGTATGTAAGACGAGTGAGAGCGATTGAGTTTGTAGCAACATGCTGCAAGTGATCATTTGAACGTGGGTACCCAACCAGTGCATTTTAGTGTCGTTACATAAGAGCAAGTGTGAGGGACTGAATGAGTGTAGGTACTGAAGATGAGAACAGGCACAGTTTGGGGTCTTTATGTGTGCATGTATGGTCTTGACACACATACGTTTCAGGGAGAGTCGACTTAAGTACTGTGACTTGCCATACTGATAAAGGAGGGATGTGCTCTTGGAATTGCAAGTTCACAACTGAGTCAAGTCTTCTGTTCTGTTTGAAGCTTTTGTCATTCGAGCCAACACACCATCCATGTCCAGTGTGTTAAGTTTATAGCAATGTACGTCAACGGCTGTCAGAAGGAGAGACTCAATGCGTTTTATGATGTACTCGAGGTGTGTCATACCAATTCTGATGTTAATGTCAAACACAAATCTCAGTATTTTCAGCCACCCTGAGGAGGAATCTCCTCAGTACCCGTTTCGTTCATGCTTTTTGCGTGGCTTCTACCTACCTATGACAGACAATTTCAATGTATGGGCATATTCTAATCTATTGGCAGCATGCACACTGTATATGACAACATACAGAAGGATATACATGATCATTTAAACACATAATGAAAAAGGGAAATCCCACTGGTTCAACAGCATTTGTCAGCTATGACAGAGAGGGCTGGATGTTAACTAGAGCTGAAACAATTAATTCATTAGCTGGACGGCAGAAAATTATTCTTTAATTTTTGATGAGCGATAAATACTTAAAGTCATTTTTTACGCAAAATGATAATCATTCTGAGCATTTTTCACTGTGTTCTGACATTTGCTAATAGTAATCAGTAGTTGTAGCCCTCGAGTCAACTCTGAGTTTTCAAGGCAACACGAGATTAATTAATTTCCGTTCACACAACAGATGCATCAGTCAAAAACTAAAAGAGCAACATTATTTCCTTTAGGGGGAATAATAGACCTGAAAATCACAACAATGTGCTAAACACAGAGAAAATGCGGACATGAGGACAAATGAGGACAGAGGACGCAAGTTGACGCTACAACAGCTCCTAAAATGACCTGACAGCAGTCGTGTCATGTAGTGAAGGTGTATTTTCGGTAAAGACCATATACATTTTTGTTAACTAGTGTTTTTTGTCTTCACCGGTGTACTGTGGGACAGCACCGGCAAACAACGGGGACAGGTTTAGGTTCATCTCTGTGATCGCTGAAATAAAACCTGTTCTTGAAATAATAAAGACACGGTGGCACTGTGGGAGTGCAGAAGAGGAAACATGTCTTCAGTCTCTCTAAATCACTGTGAGGGAAATAGGAAAGCATATGGCTTAACATGGTTGGAGTTTTAGCAACAGTTTTTTCGCCTCATTTGGTAACGAATATGTTAAGGACTGAGAAAGTCTTCGAATAGCATTATGTAAATATTGCTCAGGGGACTTGCAGATGATAGAGAGAGAGAGAGAGAGAGAGAGAGAGAGAGAGAGAGAGAGAGAGAGAGAGAGAGGAGTAAAAGAGAGAGAGAGAGAGAGAGGAGTAAAAGAGAGAGATAAGGGAAGGATTAGAGTGAAGTGCAGATACACAAGTGACATCACTTGTTCATACTTTACAGCACCACATTTGAATAATAATTCAGAGCACAGACTTGGTGTGCTGACACAATGTGTGAGTCACACTTGAAGTGCCAAAGGTTCTGGCAGATTCTATTTTGGCTGTTGAGAAATCTGATTTTGCATCAATGGATGGAAATAGAAACATCAGTTTTCTTCAGGTGTTTTAGATGTACTGTGAACTTTTTTTGTGTGTGAACATATTGTCAATGTTGACTTGCTTTAGATATAAATGGCCCCTGGTGCTGCTGTACAGACTCACATAAAGTGGAGAGTTGGACACTCAGAGGAGGTGGATGATATGACAGTTATTTAGTTTTTCTCTATTAGTTCTGAGCCTCTGGTCCCGTCCCTCTGCTATCATCCCAGCTGTTATTCTCTTTGTCTTCCTCACCTTATTCGTTTCTTTCTCCTTTTTCATTTTCATCCCACAGTCCCGTTCGACAGCCCACATGAGCGTCTCCAAACCCCCGCCGCCCCCCTCCGCCTCCCACCTGGCCATCCCCCCTTCCTCCACTTCCACTCCTTCCTCATCAGCCACCTCCCCCTCGGCGATGCCCCACTCCACCGGTCCGCCCCCTCCGTCACCGGTCAAGATCTCTATGCAGGAGCACTTTGCCATCAACGTGTGCCCGGGCCCCATCCTCCCCATCCCACAGATCTCAGACTTCTTCCCGCGTTTCCACGACTACCCGTGCACGCCACCGCCTCCGAGGGAGAAGAAGATCCTAAAAGAGGAGACTTTCAACGGGGAGACGGGTGGAGGATACAAGGATGGGGAGAGAAGGGGGGACAACGATGGAGACAGGGAGGAGGCGGTCGACTCTGACGATGAAGACAGTGAGTTCTGATGAGGGTGAACAAAGCTTAGTGGCAAGAAAGTTGTGTTCAATATTGTGTGTTTATGTTTATTCATGTGAAAATTACAAGAGGAGAGTCATTTTTATTTTTTTTTTATTCAAACTGAGTTCATGTTTTTGGCTGTGAAGCACAACATATGCTTTCAGAGTAATTGTGGAGTCGAGCATTTTTCCAAGAGTCACTCCCACTTCATGTGACTCAGCTTCTCCAATGATTTATTAGAAATTGTAGCAATAGTTGGACTCAGTCTGCAGAGTTTCTGCTCATTCCAAAACCGTAATCAAACAAGACAGATCAATTCATATTAGGCAGCATCATGTTTTTTAGAGGCCATCTGCTACAAATATGACTCAGAGCTTTTGAGTATGTGTGTGTGTGTGTGTTTGTGTGTGTGAGAATGAGCGTTTCTGTCCCTTTACCAGCAGTAATTGCCGTGGTTTGTGTTGTTTTCAGCCTACCTGGGAACGTTGGAGTTCACCCTGCTATTTGATCAGGAGAACAACTGTCTTCATTGTACTGTTCACAAGGCAAAGGTACACACAATTGTAATATCTTCTCTCCATATAAACAGACTTCTGTGTGGTTGCATAATCCTTCTTGAAGTCCCAATGAAAACAATTCTCCTGTAAGGTGTTTACATAAGACGCCAGACTGCTTTTTCTCAACCTTTTTAAAGTAGCGTGTTTGCCACACACCCTCTGCAGCTTGCCAATTCAAGACTAAATCATCTCATGGCTCTGTGAAACGTTGGATAATGTTGCTTTGTTGCTGTAGCAGACACATTTTGGGTTTGGCCATCGTGCAAGGACACAAGCCTTGTATTGCATACTGTGTACTGACACATGCCGTTCATTTTGTAAATCTCACTGAACATTTCCCTTGAGGACAACATAAAGGAGTCAAGGATGGTAGAAAATAGTGGCATGGAAGGACACGCCCAGGAGCGCTATTGAGATGTAACTACAGTAGAACGCGTCCGTCATATCTTCTCTCTTTTTCCGACCATGTCAGTTGTGCGAAGTGTTTGAGGGCATGGTGACGTTTACCTTTGACAGTACATAATGTGTTTTTGTGTGTGTCTGCTTGTGTCAACAGGGACTGAAAGCCATGGACTCCAATGGACTGGCTGATCCATACGTCAAGCTTCATCTTCTCCCTGGGGCTAGCAAGGTCACTGCTCCACCCTTTCCTCTATTGGCAATTAACGTAACATGCTACCACACTGGGCTGACCCAGACACTGACACTGAGGAAAGTCCCACATCACACAGAAGCTGCTGACAAAAAAAAATGTTTTGAAAAGGCTACAATTAGGAAACATTTCATGCATTATTCATCTGAAGAAAACAAAAAACAATTATTTACTTTTTAAAAGATCTCCCTTGTTGATTCAGACGCCATGAAAAGGTCAAACTGCTCTTGCAAAAAACATGACATGGCAGTGGGCTAATTTAATGTGTCGTCTCAAGCCATTGAGCGGGGAGCATTTCGGTCGGTTACCGCTTAATGTGGCTCGTCCAATGCTCAGCTTTATCGAGCACAAACACGTTCTGGTCTGCTGCACCGCTCTTGTCTTGTTTTCAGCTCAAGAAGCAGGGAAGATAAGGCTTGCCACAACAGGAAACCCCAGCTACGGCAGAATGCAACCTGTTGTCGGCCATTTTGGCTCAAGGTTGACACGAAATGAGGTAATGATAAGTGCGGGGAGGATGCTGAGCCAAGATAGGTTGAATAAGGCAACTGTCTGAGGTCTAAGGGGCTAACAATAACAACGTCTGGGGGATTTTTGTCCTCCAGCCTTCCTCAGTCTGTTTTCTCTCCCATTGTTATCGCTCTCTTTTCCCCACTTTCCACCGCTATCTCTGTCTCTATCTCACTATTTGACCTTGAAATACTAACAGTGTGTGGAGAGAGGGGAGACAACTGAGAGTGAGAAAAGGGGGGGAGAGAGAGAGAGGGAGTGGATGGAGGGAGGGAGGGAGGGAGGGAGGGAGGGAGAGAGAGAGAGACAGATGAGGGGAGGACAGCAGCAGGTGGTTGTCATGGAAACAGGCAGGATTGTTACACGGCTCACGTCAACAGGCAAGTGTTGATGAGGGGGGGCCCAGAGAAAGCGTCAATGAGTAAGTAAGTACCAATGAACAGCCGTTTGTTAACTACCCACCAGAGGGGGGCCACGCCACTTGAGAAGTGGAAGCGTGCACACGTAGTGTAAGTGAGTATAGCGGATGCGCACCAACACACCTGCTCCATGTCCACACTCAGACCTGGCAAGCAAACGCTGCAGTGAGTAATCCAGAGCACAAAAGGTTTCAGTTTCTGCGAAAGAACTGAGTTGTCAAAACACAGAGAGCAGAGGCACACGTCTCCTCTGCCCCACTCATTTTGCTTCTCTCTCAGTCTCTCGTCCTCCAGCTCATGATCTTTAACCGGTATAGAGTCCTGCATGCTGTCTTTGTGATGTGGAACATGCACTGCAACACATGCGGCGCCTGACCTTGCGTATATGCAGACACTGGCTAAGGCTTTAGCCACAGTCACACAGAGACTCAGCCTTCATCTGCTTTCCTTCTCTGCCACTCCATCCCTCATTGTCGCACACAAACATGTATGGACACAGTAATTGGCGGAGCCTCTGTGTTGGTCCTTGGGATTTTCATCGTCCCATTCCTAGTCGTGGTGCATGGAAGATTCCCTCAAAACACAGACCCTTACTTCCACATTTCTGGGAAGTAGGGATCGAAAGAGAGAGAGAGAGGGAGTGTGAAATATATAAAAAGATCCACAGACAGATGGAGAAAAAGCAGGGAGAGTGTGATGGACAGATGGAGGGCTAGAGATAAAACATTTAGAAACAGATGCAAAAGCACCAGTGTAGAGGGAAAAGTTGAGGCAGGGAGTGAGAGAGGGATCTGGTGTGTAGATGAAGCATGTGTTCAGAAAACCTGCCCAATTCAGTCAAACAGAAGTGGTGATTATTTGTGAAATAGGCTATTTGTTTTGTTGAGCTGCGCTGGCCCACATACAGCTGTGCAACACCGCTGTAAGTCGTGACTCTGCCTGTGAACGTCTCCTCCTGCACATTAATGAATCAAACAAATGACATGAATTGAAGACGCTTGTTCCCTTCATGCAGCGAGCTCTGGGGGGCTGACTCTTGTAGATAAGCCAAAAGTTCCACCAGCTGGACATTCAGCAAGTACATATATATCCTCAAGCTATGCATAAACACCAGTGGATGATCCTTTACTTGAATAAAAATAGCAATACCATAATGTAAAATCCCAAGAAAAGATCCTGCCTACTTTACTAAAAGTATTAAAGTATTATTAACAAAAAAATCAAATGTTAAGTATTCATTTTTAAAAGATAAAATGTCTTAGTCTCAGTGTTTATTATGAAATTGGATACTTGTAACTGATGCATTACCATGCATGGAGCATTTCAGTGTCACTGGTCCAGATATTGTATAGTAGTAGTACCAGACATATATGTATGTCTGGTACTATGGAGGGGGAAAACAACTTTATATACTATTTTAAATTTTAAAAGATAAGGCTGTCGATGCTCCATTTTTTTTCTTGTTGTCATCAAATCCCATGAAAAGACCAAAATCAATACTCATCGATACTTTCAGACTCCTCCAAACCCCGAGCAAAATTGTTCCTACTGGAAATGCAAATCTTTGTTTTTCTTCTTTTTTTTAAATGGGTCACGAGTACATACTTACAACGGAATAACTCCCCAAAAGCTGGGCACTTTAATTCTGGTCGAGCGTTAACTCAAGCAGGAAAATAGTAAATTGTGCATTTGTTGGGGACTATTTTCAGTGGCGGATTAATACACATTGTGACAGGACATTGTGGCTTATTGGTGTGTTTAAAAGGGACACTCCACAGATTTTACAAATGAAGGTCAGTTTAGTCATCGCAACCCTGTGGAAACAGTTGTGTAATTTCTTCTATGGCTCCAAAGGGAGCACTCTAAAATCGTCAAAATAACCCCAATGATGACACTGATGAGTGGAACAAATTGAACACATCAAGCGGCTAGTGGCCATTTCCTCTCTTGGAAAGCTCAAATATTTCATGCTGAATGTGTTGCGCAATTGAATTGGCTGCTGTGTTTGAGACACATTGCTTGTTTTGGAGGTTTGGCTGTCCTATCGTGTTGTGGAGGAGACAGACATACAGGTGAGGCAAGGGAAGCCTCGCGCCCTCTTACTCTCCTCTACACAGTAGGCAGCAGATGTCTGCGATTTCCTGAGGGATGGAAATAAATGATGGTTCCCCACTCTTTCTCTGTCTCCTTTCTTGATCTTTTAGTGTCACTCGTTCCTTTTTCATGATCTTTTATTCTCTTTCTTTCATTCTGATCCGACGACTTTGCTTCTTCACCCTTGAAACTTTCTTTTGATCCTTCCCCTTCCATGAGTTTCGTTTCATATTTCTTCTCCTTTGTCTCCTCAGGCAAACAAGCTACGCACAAAAACCCTGAAGAATACGCTTAACCCAGTGTGGAACGAAACGCTGATGTACCATGGCATCACAGCAGCCGACATGACCACCAAAACGCTCAGGTAGGTGCTCCTCTCTGAATTTTACTCTGGCCAGTAATTAGCACTATTCCGCAGAACAGTTTGAATGACCACTTTATTATACGGAGGATGAAGATCCATGCTTCCAATCGTCTTTGCTTCCCAGTGGGCTTTTCCAGGTAATTCATTATTTCAGCCAGGTGACGCCAGCCAACTGTTCCACTTGCTCCATATGGAGGGATTGAGGTCAAGGGTAGCCATCTTGGCCCAAAAAGTCTGACGCACTCCTTTCATCCTGCATGTGTAAGTTAATTCAGAGACGGAGTTTTGCTTGTGTTTTGTTTGTGAATGTGTGTGCTGCGTCCAATCAGTGTCAGTTTGCTCAGCAGATTCATAATAGGGTTGGATGGTATTGTTTATCCTGAGGAAACAGAAACATGGATGCACACACACACACACACACACATATACATGAATCCTGTCTGCAGCACACACACAAATGCAGGCAGTCACGTGTGTGTTTGTCCTCGTGTGTATGTCATGGGCAATCACTGGCAGAAAAGAACATGCATGGCCCCTCCTTTGTACCGGTATAAAGAGAAAACACACACATACGCAAACAAAACGCGTCCTTGAGCTTTTACAAACACACACACATTCAGAAATAACATTTACTCTCCCTCCACAGAGACACACACACACACATATGCATACACACAAACGGCAGCATGAGGTCACACCGCTCAAACTAGAGGAAACCCACCTGACCACTGCTCAAGGACATCACACACAGACACAAACCAGCATGGGGGCTCTGGGAAGCCAAAACAAGGAAGAAGAGGAGGTGTGTGACCATTGTTAAGCGAGAGATGGAGAGAGCGAGAGAGAGAGAGAGAGAGAGAGAGAGAGAGAGGGGTGACTGCCAAGATCAACAAAGAGAGCAGGGGGAAAAGTGTGAATGATGTCAAGTGACAGATAAACCGGTGTGGAAGAGGAAACTAGGGAGGCCAAGAGTGAGGAAGATGACAGAATAGAGGGATGGAGAGAATCCATGGGTTAATTGAAAGAGAGACATAGAGACTGGCTAACAGAGATTACTCCACAGACAGCAGGGAACAGTTAGAGAACGGAGAAACAGAGAGGGATCCCCAGAGAGATGTTTACTCATGGGGCTGCCTCTGCTATGCCGGTCCAAGCAGGGCGCAGAGGAGGGGAAGATGTACTCTTTGATCCCCATGGTCTGTGAACTGCTGAGCGGGCAGACTCTGACCAGTCTCAGTCTCTCTGTAGACCTGCCTGAAGGCCTGGACAGTGCAAAGTTCATTTAGACTGGGCCAGCAGTGAGTACCGGTAATAGTGAACAGTAAACAGCGAGGCTGTTATCGATTAGATGAAATTGCGCTGGATTATATTCATGTATCGTTTCCTGAGAATCCCTTGTGCTTAAGTAGGCGGTTTAAATCAAGTGCGGGAATGGTGGACTCCGCCACTAATAAACTTTACCAATAAACTATCCTACTATACTATTCTATCGAGCAGTAATGACTGGGTGTAAATGCATTTACTGTCTATTGCAGAAAACTGCCGATCATATGCAGCGATAAAGCTTTTGAGTCATGAAAAGTAAGAATGCACTGATACCTTTATTGGATAGTCAGCCAATATTCCCTCCAATAGCTGGATCGGGTAATGTCCGACACTGGGGCCGATCTATTCAATTCAATTCTATGTTTATACACTATTACAAACTGGAATATTAATTCCTGTTTAAGTTTTGATCAATTTGTTGCTGCATTAAAAAGGTTTACATTTGAATTGTAATTTCAGTGAATTTTGAACTTTATTTATTTTTTTACATATTTCATTATCATCATTGTCATATCATTACAGATTTACATATTAACATATTTGCTGGTGTATGATATATTATTTTAATAGTTCATAGAAATTCAGGAAAGCAATGTTTAAGTCAAGCTTCCACACAGTGAGGCGTACAGATTATTAATTAAGCACTGGTATCGGATTAGTACTCTGCATCGGCGGACAACAAAAGCAGAGTGGTCGTTATCAGTATCAGGACTGAAGAACAGAACCATGCATTCTTGATGAAATGTTTCTTTGGTCCATTCTGCTGTAGCACTGCTCTTGCACTGGAGGATAAATAAATGTGAAAACATTTATGCCTTGTGTAAAATGGAGAGAGAGAATGGTTTCATGCATTTATTAATTTATTTTTTCATTCATTCACTCATTTGCAGCTACAATGATTATATAAATCCATTATGCGGAAGCAAAATGCACTTCCATAGAAAGGGACGACTGGTTATGAAATGGCTTGGAGAGAAAAACAATCTCTCAAAGTTGTAACAGCATTCTTTTTTTTTATATTCTGATTTCAAATATTCCTCAGTGGGCAGACTTAATCTCTAAGGGCCACAGGAGGTCCAGTCTGTTATTAAGAATGAATCAGCCGAGTAAACTAATAACTAATGTCCTCAATCCAGACTTCACGGTTGGCCTCATACCAGCTAATCCTTCAGATGGTACAGCGCGGCTGCCTGAGGTGCTTAAGTGTTGAGAGAAAAATCAACCGACTTGGAGTTATGTAGTCTGTTACTGAGTCGTAAAAATTGGAATTGTCCTATTTCAAAGAAAGTTTTACTGATCTCCAGTAGAAAAATCAGTTTATTTCAGTGCTGATTTCTAGAAAAAAAATCAGAAGCATTAGAAATTGCACTGTGAACAATTCGATTTATCAGTTTCCTTTTGAAGTCTGAACAGTTTGAGTTGCTCTGAAGATATTTTTACTGCAGTGAGGCCGACATGATTTTGAGATTAGGTCCCCACTTCTTCATCTACTGGCCGCAATATGCCTCTGCCTTTGGGCAAATTTCAAGTCATTTAGGACGCAGTGACAGTGGTAATGTGGTGCTTCAATCCCTCCCCCCATTGAAATGGCTCAATGCTTTTCGGTGCCTTTTTAAAATATGCACAGAAAACTTTAGGTGAATTGTACATTTATGACTTTAGGGAGAATCTCGTCTTCAAGTGGCTTTTATCACAAAAATGATTTACAGGCTGTTAACTGGGGAGAGATGGAGCATGTGTGTGTGTGTGTGTGTGTGTGTGTGTGTGGGCGTGTGTGTGTGGGTGTGTGTTAAAGGACTACCAACACGATGTCAGTGCCAGGTGTAGTCTCTCTCTCTCAATTTCTTCCCTCTATCTCTCTGTCCCTCTGTCAGGCTTCCTAATAGACTTTCACTGTCCTCGGCTGTGGGGAGATAGGGACAAATATAGGACTTGATTTGGTATTGGATGGGGGGGGGGCGAGACTGATTGTCTGCTGGATGCCTGAGGTGAGATATATGTATGTCTGGTACTATGGAGGCGAAAAACAACTTTGATTAGGTGTTAGATGTCAGGACAAGTGATATTTTCGGTTGGTGTTTCTATTTGAATTGCTGGTGGCAATGTCGGTCTGTCGGTCACTTCTCCAAATTTCCGAACTGAAATATCTAAACAACTGTTGGATGAATTGCAGTGATATTTTATACAGACATGTATGTTACCCAGACGATGAATCCTACTGACTTTGGTGATCCTCTGACTTTTTCTCTAGCGCCACCACTCGGTCCACATTTCTGGTTTTGAGTCAAATGTTTCAACAGCTATTTGTTGCATTAATGCATGCCATGGTATGTTGTGCAGTTATTCAATAATAATCATCTCGTACATGTTGTCGTTGCATTTAGCCCAAAGCACTGGTGTGCCTTCGTACAGCCTCACAAAGCTGCTAGCATGATGGTAGGAGAAGGATCCTTTGATTCTTTAACAACATTGTCTGGTATTGAAGTTACATTTGCATCTCTTAGAATATAACAAGCATTGCTGAGATTTTCCACAAAAATGATTTGGCATGTAAATTACTGTATCATTCAAATTGACTTAATATATGTGTTTATATGCCTAATTAAATACGTGGTTAAATACCAATTAGCTCCATATTTTGTGGCAATGATCCTTCTAAAAAACTATAAAAACAATACCACAGCAAAGGTCGTCCTTGTTGTCATCAAAGTCCGTTTTTTGTTGACACTCCCTGCTTGTTTGAGACTATTAAAGAGACACTTTCACAAGTACAGAAACCAAGCAGGAGTGCCAAAACACCCTGATTATCTGTTGTAACTCATGAGGCAGATTTTGTCAGCGACTCCACACTAAATTTGGCACCACAGGTTGAACAGACTCCATGAGCATCTGTTTGGTTTTTAGAGGAATTCTATAGATGGAAAACAGTGAGAGAGGGTGTGATGAAACGGATGGAGCATCTGAATGTAAGAAGCCAAAGGTTTGGGTGGTACTGGTGTCACATTTCCCCACAACCTTCATCTCATCACAGACACCCTCCATGTATGACAGAGCAAAGGCACATAAATCATCTGACAGCCGTGGTCATGAGTCAGAGTTACTCTGAAGCTTCTGCTAGAGATACTCATCCGTTATGACCAAAAGGCTGGCACCAGCATGTCAAATGTCCAAATGTCAGAGGGACAGGAAGAGGGGGAAGGTGTGTGCGGGGAGCCAGAGAGAAAGGGCGAGAATAGAGAGTGAAGAGCTCGGTAGAAATCAAGAGCAGTGACAGTCCATCTGGGAATATTCAAGCACAGAGGGAATATTGTAGCAGGTGATGGGCTGTAAAACTGTACTGTAGCTGATGGAATATTCACCCTCCGTCAAACATCACCATGAGGTTAAATAAGTGGAAATCATTTTACAGAACTGTAGCAATACAGACAAACTGATTCAGTTGTCTGTTTTTCAATTCAGAAAGCAACCGTAGAGAGGGCTGTTGACTCTTACTCTTGTTTTGTTTCACAATACATTTTCCAACTCAGTTACACCCTGAAAAGTAACCTTGAATAATGAATGTAACACATAATGTATGCAGATCAATTCATAGAAGTCCTTTTAATTTGTTTCACAAAATCAATGTATTGTTAACTGATTACCTGCTTGAAACGATCTCTTTCCTCTTACACGTTTCAATTACAACAAATTAGTGTCTGACGGAGTCACAGCCAAGAAGCTAATTGTTACAAACCTTTTGAAACCCTCTTTTCTCTTCAGCAGTTTCTCAATGCCTCATAATTCACGAGGCTGCTCGCGTGAAGCCACCGGGAACCCTGCTTTGGCTGCAGATGTAGGATTGTTCAGCTGCACTTTGGATATATTTGGCGCAGTCTCCGAGTAATGAGCAGAGCAAAACAGCGGCGCGGTTCATCTGTAACCTTGCACTGACTCACATGATTCTCTTCTCTGTATCTCTGCATCTGTATGTGTGTCTACGTGCGAAGGCTGTGTGTGTGTGACATGGACAGACTCGGACGAAATGAATTCATTGGAGAGGTGAGAGTGGCTCTAAAGAAACTGAAAGAGGGTGAGAACAAGCGCTACAATATGGGCCTGGAGAGAATTGCACAGGTAGGGGTTCATTATGTGTGCATGTGTGTGTGACCAAGTACATAAACCAAATGGGTTTCTGTGGACATATATATCAAGATGTGTCTTATCTCAATTGTTCATGTTTGCCTGGGGACGATCAGTCATCAATTTAAAATACTGCATTATAATGTGTAATAGATATTCACCTGGAGGCTATGTAGGCTATAACCATTATGTATCTTTTTCTCATTTTAGAATAAAGAAGCTAACAATCAAACGGTGGAGAAGGGAGCGGTCGTGGCAGAGGAGGAGGTAAAACTATCGTCAGCTTTATCATCACGATCTTATCATAACCACTATCAACCAAAACATGGCTCACTATGAGTTCCTATCATTCTCCTATATCTGATACATTTGATCTTTTCAGCAATTGTAATGTATTCTCTTTTCACCATCTCCAAAGGAAAATAAAGTTTAATTCTGCGTTTTTTTTAATCGGTATATGTTTCTGAGGCATGAACTCTAATAGACTATTGTGAAGGGAAACTACTCACAGGACTCCATATAGGAGCATGTTGTAAATTACACCACGGCTGCCTGTCCGGCGTATTCCTCCTCTGGTGGTCGTTATCTAATTTCTATACAGGACTGTCGAGACAGAGGCTAATAGCTTTTGGTCTCTGATAGACTCAGATTAAAAGGAGGAAAGATGAAGCCTTTAATTACATGCTTTCATTTAAATGCACCAGTTGCCCGGATATAAAAAAACACGCTATATCCTAGGTAGTAAAAAATGTTGCGGCAAATTTTTTTTTACAATTATTTTGATTCCGTTTTCATTGTATTTATGTTTTATTTGTGCTGCTTTGAGTGAAAAGTGTTTTGAGAAACTTTACTGGCCCTGCTGCAGGATTCCCCACCGTGTATTCACTGAAGAGGGAGACGTCAGGTTGATAACAGGCGCTGTGTCTGACACTGTTGTTTGTGCTGTATCCCCAGCGTGGACGCATCCTGGTGTCACTGTGCTATAACACGGAGAAGGGCTGCCTGCTGGTTGGGATCATACGCTGTGCCCATCTGGCCGCCATGGACTCCAATGGCTACTCTGACCCCTTCGTCAAAATGTAAGTCATGTCTGATATTCATGACCAAACCTGTTACCCTACAAATAATGCTCATATGCAGCTATTCTGCATTAGCAATTCACAGTGGTTGGATTTTGTTATTGTACGGTGAAAAGTGTGTCGGTTCATTTTAACATTTTTCCACCGTAGTTGTAGAAATTCGGGGGAAAGGTATGATTTACACATAACTCATTTCAAACGCTGTCTCTGAATCCACCGCCTGGAATAGCCATGTTTTCTTACTGCATAGGGATCTAAATTGTTTTGCTTGAGCCCTTGTTTTCCTAAATCTCTAACGGAGGTTGCGAGTGCAACTGTAGCACGATCAATAGAGTCATAACGGCTACATTTATGGGAAATGAATAAACCAGAATTTTCCTTTAATGTCCTCTTGGGGAGCGACCGTGGCACACTGGGTTAAGAGGTCGTCTGGTAACCGGAAGGTCAACGGTTCGATCCCCGACTGGGACGTGTCATGTGTCGAAGTGTACCTGAGCAATACACTGGGCTCCCTGGGCGACTGTCGTTGGCAGCCCACTGCTCCCTATATACAGGGGTGGGTCAAATGCAGAGAAAAATTTCCCCCTTAAAGGGATAAAGATAGTATAAATTCTATTCATTCTATTTTCTTTTAATTTAACATAATTATGACGTTTTTTCACTCAGATGTGAATCCTTGGGTTCATTGTGGCTGTGGGTGCCTTTTTTTTTTGCCAACGCACCTGATAGAATATTGGGATGTGCATACACTACTGCTGTATATGGCCGTGATCTGACTGGAAAACGATGGCAGTGAACATGTTGTCAGTATTGTGACATATTAGTTGTATGTCTGTGAGATTGCAGAATAGCTTCGTTTTGGAGATAATTGAGTTTCTTTTGCAGTTTATAAACAACGATGATATACATAAGTGTGCACATGCAGTTTGGAAACGGAAGTACGGTCGAGTAATATCATGTCAAGTTATGCAAGGGCAATAACCACCAAAGAGTGCAAATGCAACCTAAAAAAAATGGATTTACAGATCTGTGTGCTATTAATGAGTGTGTAGATAACTTGACCAATATTTAGTGACAATATATATACATTTATTTGGTGAAGAAAACCTAGTGTGTAAAGAGTTAAATTATGAGCATACAAGTCACTAGATTCTTACTACGTTATCTGTGGTCATATACAGAACGACAAACACCATGACATCGACTCAGAGCGTTGTGTTTGTTGAGTTTTAAAATGAGCAATACAGACACAAGCATTTTTGACCAGTCCAGTGGTAGTCAACACATTTAATAGCTTGCAGCCATAGATGCCGCCGATGTTTCAGTATAAAAGTGACTGTATTAACTTGTGACTCTCATCTGAATGGCTTGCGGTTGCTCGTAGTGACGGCAACTATTGAAAACACAAACAGAACATGTAGGTGCCTTTCAGCCGAGGAATGACAAAGTGTCTGACACAATGCACACCTGAGCCAACCTTTCTGTAAGGCACAGGTGGTGACAAATAAAACCCACACAACTCAATCTCTGACCTGCCTGGTGCATTTTAAATACCAACAGTGCAGGGAGTGGGAAAGCTCCCACACAGGACAAGCAATCCTGTACCGAGCTTCAGGTTACTGAAATTGCTTCGAAAGGAAGTTTTAACTGCTCTTAAGTAGCTTTTAGTTTTGTGGTGGGGTTTTTTCCCTGTTGATGAGCAGCTTCTTTGACTTTACCTAACGGCTGGCTCAGTAATTGTTATCTCTCTGACTTGTGGTGAGACACCACAGGATCTCACCATTAGGAACTCGGTGACGAACACCCACAGAACACAAGAGAGATTGGATTTTCTTCAGTTCACGCTGATTTATTTGCATCACAAAGTATACAAGTAAACCGAGCTGTCCGGAGTCAACTAACTTCACAATAGCATTGTACATTATTTTATACCTCCATTCTACCGTATGTCCCCCCCCCCCCCCCCCTTCGGAGATGTCTCCTCTAACCGAGACAAGTTACACTGTGCACCTCAGACGAGTCATAGCAGAGGGTTTTTTGATTAACCACAGTCTCCTTTCCCGCTGTTAGATCCGGGGGTTTTCCTTGGCCCGATACGGGGCTAATTATTGACTCAGCTCTCTATTAAAAGGTTGGTAAGCTGGTGTTTTGTTCGAGGAACTCGCCTGGCTCCGCTAACTACCGTTATTCCTGAAGTCTTCCCTGCTTCCTCTGGTAAGCATGCACTCGGCTGAGAGGCCGCCCTAGCCCCGGGCGCACCTACCTGTCACGTCAGTTATAGTAGCTTCCTCTTTTGGATCCGTGCTCTTGGTAAATTGCCAGGTTTGGTTTTAACGGCTTGGATTACTCATAAAGCCGTAACGGTTTGTTAAGTGGATATTAGGATAACCATTCAGAACTCAGTTGTTAGACATACATATATTTAACTTTTTACTACCATGAGGAACATTTAGTACTTGTGCTAAATTAATGCAATTGAGAATTTTACTTTAAATGCAGGTTAGATATTTATTGCATAATAGATTTAGCAAGGGCAAAGCTTCAGCTCACATAAAATAATAATACTACACATGATTTCTTACTTTCAATTCTTTGGTGATACTCATGGTTAGAGGTTGGAGCTGGCTTTGGGTGCGGTGAAAAGTTGTTTTTTGGAGTTGTCAGGGGCGAGGGTCTGGCCAGACCCTCCTCACTCCTGCCTGCTCGGCAAACGACGTCTGTTCAGCGATCTTTGATCTTGTTAAAGTTGAGCAGGGAGGATAGGTGGTTCTTCGTCTTTCAATCTCTGCTCATAGAAGGGCCGTCTTCTGCTTTCATCTTTTCCTCTTTCTTCATTCTTGCTTCTCGATTCTTTTCTTCTTTCTTTTCTTGTCTTTCTTTGTTCACAAAGGGCCGTCTTCTTCTTTCGTCTTTTCTCGTCTTTCTTCCTTCTCACTTGGATTCTTCCTTCTTGGTTGGATCGTCCTTCTCACTGTGGATTCTTCCTTCTTGGTTGGATCGTCCTTCTCACTGTGGATTCTTCCTTCTTGGTTGGATCGTCCTTCTCACTGTGGATTCTTCCTTCTTGGTTGGATCGTCCTTCTCACTGTGGATTCTTCCTTCTTGGTTGGATCGTCCTTCTCACTGGTTGTCGGTCTTGCTTCTGTCGTCTTTCTTCTTTTCTTCTTTCTTTTCTTCATCCTTGAGCAGAGACGAAGTCCACCGCTGCGTCCGTAGAGCAAAGTCCAGGGTCCTCTCAGATGGAGCACTCGAATGGCTCTTACGACGTTATCCTCGCGTCTGTCAGTGTGTCACTTCTTTTATAACATCTTTGGGTTATCTTGACCCCCCTCCGTTTTCACTCTGCACCTGATCCATTCCTCATCATAATGTGGGTGTGCTTGTATTGTGGACCTGTGGAAATCACCTTGCCTTCC
The DNA here is from genome assembly GCF_949748355.1 of Melanostigma gelatinosum. NCBI lineage: Eukaryota > Metazoa > Chordata > Actinopteri > Perciformes > Zoarcidae > Melanostigma > Melanostigma gelatinosum. The sequence goes on along the minus strand of NC_136644.1, from coordinate 15,695,192 downwards.
GTTTGGCCTGATTTTGCAATCCCAACGTCTCTGCATTCTTGTACACACACACTTCTAACTCAGACTCGTTATCTTAATCACAGTTACAATTGTTAAAATGAGTTACAATTGTTATAATTGTTATAATTGTTATAATTGTTTCTTCTTCTTTACATTCCATGTAAAGAAGTTACATTGTATTAGAATGTAAAGAAGTTACATTGTATTAGAATGTAAATAAGTTACATTGTATTAGAATGTAAAGAAGTTACATTGTATTGGAATGTAAAGAAGTTACATTGTATTGGAATGTAAAGACGTTACATTGTATTGGAATGTAAAGAAGTTACATTGTATTGGAATGTAACTTATTTACATTCTATTAGAATGTAAATAAGTTACATTGTATTAGAATGTAAAGAAGTTACATTGTATTGGAATGTAAAGAAGTTACATTGTATTGGAATGTAAAGACGTTACATTGTATTGGAATGTAAAGAAGTTACATTGTATTGGAATGTAACTTATTTACATTCTATTAGAATGTAAATAAGTTACATTCTATTAGAATGTAAATAAGTTACATTGTATTAGAATGTAAAGAAGTTACATTGTATTGGAATGTAAAGAAGTTACATTGTATTGGAATGTAACTTATTTACATTCTATGTAAAGAAGTTACATTGTATTAGAATGTAAAGAAGTTACATTGTATTGGAATGTAAAGACGTTACATTGTATTGGAATGTAAAGAAGTTACATTGTATTGGAATGTAACTTATTTACATTCTATTAGAATGTAAAGAAGCTACAGTGTATAGAATGATTCTATTGAAGTTATTCCTTTTTTAAATGTTTTAGACGAGTCACTATCTCGCGTTCAAATATCTACAGAAGTGGCGTTGCTTAAGTACGGAAGTCACGTCACAAATAAATCAACATTGGCTTCTCGTTTCACACACGGCACAAACTGCGGCCTCCTGGAGGAAACACCAGTGTTTGTTTGACCCATCCACCTCTCCTCATCCCACCCGTCCTGTGTGGAATTCTACTCATGTTGTCGCTCGCTAGCTATAGCATGTAGCATCCTGGGCATCACTGGGAATCAAAACACCGTGGCTTTGAGAGCACTTGTTTGCAATTGCGCATTAACGTGATTAACCAATGATTTAACTTGCAAGCTACCACTGATTCACCAAACCTGCTTGCTTGCAGTCTGTGTTCCACCACAGTCCCCGACGCTGCTCTCATGATTCATTTTGTTTCTAAAGATAGATTTGATTTTGTAGTGAGTAACGAAGGTTTCAGGGGAAATGTATCGGAGTAAAAGTATCAGTTTTCTTTGCAAAATGTAGTGAAGTAAAAGTAAAAGTCAACAGAAATATAAATAGTAAAGTAAAGTACAGATATCCAAAGAAAACGACTTAAGTACAGTAACGAAGTATTTCTACTTCGTTACTATACACCACTGCAAATTAGCATTCGAAGACTAAATGAGTTTACATCCTTCAGAATGACCCACATTCCTCTTTCCTGCTCTTCACACATTAACTTAAAGATTTAAAGAACAAATTATTCTGTCAGAAAAAAAGACATGTGAAGGCAGAAAAAAGTGCAAAACATGTCAGATATTTCCTGCTGACCAAGCACACTGCCAAGCTTCACAGTTTTGTTCTCGCTCTCTTTTTCCTTCTGAACGCTTGTGTGAACTCCTCTTTGCAGCAGGTTGCAGAAAGCTCCTCTTTCCAATTTTCATATATTAAAAAAACAAATGTGTTGTCTTTACCTCTCAGTGTCATAACTTTAGTTCTGCTTTTTTAGCACCCGCTCCCTCAACTTCTATATTTTTGTTGTTTCTATCTCTCATTCAAAAGGATGCTCTCGCTCTTCGGCTTGTCTCTCCCTCGACTAAACTTGCTGTCACATTGGTTTTAGGTACCAAATGCTTGTGACCCCGGCATTTGGCAAATTGTCATGTGATTAAGTTATGAGGGTCCAATGACATAAAGGGCAAAGACAGATGAAACAATTAAATTGTACAGGTACAATTGTTGTAATGGTACTGTAAACATAACATTGTAGCTTGCATTTTAACCTGTCCTGTTACATTACCTGAATTAATTTAATGTAATTTGCACATAGAAAACAGCATAAAAGCAAATGTGGAACATATAACAAAATACTTGTTTTGTTTTTGTTTTTTAAGGACAGAAGAGGTCAAGAAGCCAAAGCCATTTTTTGGACTTTTTTGTTCAGCCAAATACAACAAACAAAGAAGCTCCTCTTCAGAATATCTTGACAAAATCCATAGTGCTCGTTCTGTGCAAAGAGGCTTTCTGAAGCTAGTATGAGGCGCCAGCACTCTTGATTTGGCAAACTCAAAGTTATTTACTTTGTAGTATGACATTCAGCAAGAAAAACGCAGCAATGAAGGATATAGTAACATAATGAGGGACTTTTGTACTAAAAAGACTGCTGTATTGGAAGGTAAACTGACTGAAACTGAAACTGAAACTGAAGGCAAATGACTGTAGCTTGGGTTGATAACATGAAGACAGCATAGTTAGAGGAGTTGATAGCAAAATCATTACCGACAGCAATATATATCTAACACATTTGGTGTGCGCCGCAAAAACAAAACTACGTTGTATAAATCTGCTAGCTTGAGGTTTTGTAGAGTCTGTGGCAGATGTTTTGAAGCTGTTGTGCTGCATTAGATTTGAGTATGTTCTTTGTGTGTTCTATTTTTTATTTTCTATTCTAGTTTTATTTTGTTCCCCCCTTGTATGTCATTCTTAAAGACGTGTCCTCACTTGTCAGGACTGCACTATATGAGAAAAACAAAATAGTTTCATGGAACAGATGGAACAGATGGAACAGTGTATAGCACAGAAAACTGTTAGTTTACTGTATCTTGCTGTGAACGACCTACTTTTTAAGGAAACCGCCAACAATAACTGAAAAGATAATCCCCGCTATCTCTGTGGGCCAGCCTTCCATGTTATGAATTATTCTTCACATTGAATTTGCTACAGTAATTTGGGTATAGTTTGGTTGCTGCTGTACAGAAAATAGATATTTGTGCTATCATTATTATGGATGTTGCTGTGAAATGATGTTTTGTTATTCTGGAAATTGGAATCCCTCGTCTAAACGGCCTCGGAGCCGCATGTAAAATGTGATTTGGCACAGCTCAGACTGAGATGTCCCTCGGGCTCTCACCTCACCCTCTCACATGCTGCCGGTCAAATAGATGCTTTGTTTGGCCGCCTCTCCCAATGGATTTCTTTCTTTCTTCTTGTTTTTTTTCTCACGAAGGCAGTCAGACCTTTGTATGAGCACGAAGTATTTTAATGCTGATTAGCTTCTGGAGAAAATGACCTTTTTAATATACAATAAACACCAAACAGAACCTGTGACTTGTGACAAGAAGCTGTTTGGTTTGTCATCAACTGAACAAGACTATAATCGTGAGTGTAACAGGTAGTAGGTTTATTAGTAGTGTGTGCAAAATAACAGAAGCTGTATATGTCCTATCAGAGGGCATTTCACTGTTGAGAATAATCTTTAAAGATGTGTGCAGAAAGAAAAGTTTCATAAAAGTTTTCATGTAATCCACACAAATTTGGCCACTGGACAGTTTGTGTTCATTCCCCCAAAATAGCCAATGTCCTTATATTTCACACTGTTGAACTTAAGACTATTATACTGTGTTTACTGCACCATCTGACAAGACTAGACACCTCCCACCTATATGCAGATTCGTCAGCTCCTGTTTCTAACCCACCCACCGCAGGATCATCATATTTAAATGTTTATTTATGGTTAATAATGCAGCGGTGTCTACTTGCAATCTCACTTCACAGGTTATTAAGTTAGTTATGCAGACATGAGTGGTGAGCAGTTCAACCAAAGAATGACTTCTCCATCTCAGATTGTTTCAGAAACAATACACTAAATTTGGTTGAACAGTAATATTATTGTTTCTTATAAATGTACTGTTACCATCATGTGAGCCGTCAGATCTATCTTACAAACCCTTGGCCGGTTAAGACCCCTAAAGCCGGTGTAGAACCTGAGGGGTTATTGTAAACATCTGGATACATTCTGATATTGAGGCTCCTTCGGTCAATACTGGTTCAGACAGATGCAAGAATATGTTAATAAGTTAAACTTTCAGTGAACCGTTTGTGGGAGGACTGACTTCAAAATTGTCACAGTTTGTCACTACTGTAACTTTAGCCCAATCATTTAATTTCATGAAAAATTACATTTTCATCACTGACAACGTCGAGTGCCTCAAGTCTTTGTGCCACCATTTATCAATTTCTCCTCCTCCTCCTCCTGTTCCTTTCCCACCTCCATCCCTCCATCATTCACTCGTCCTGATTCCGGCTCTGAAGAGACAACCCCAACCCCATCTCATGCATCAGCTGTCAGGCCAGGATTCGTCACTGGCTGTGGGTGGGGGTGAGGTCGGGCTAGAAGAGTGAGATATCTCACCGCCTGAACATCTTGACTCGGAATTTATGCTGATGATGATTCCCATTGCCCTTTAGCGATCCTTCTGTTGCCTCTTTACAGGAGGCATGATTACAATCTTGCTGTGGTCTACAGTCTCTCTCTTTCTGTCTCTCTGTCACTCTCTCACTGTCCCCATCTTTGTTCAAAAGACTTCTGGGTCACAATTATCTCTGAAAGAGATTTAGCAAATCTCCGTCTCCCTTTTGTTTCTACCATTCAGCAAAGTTCACTGTCAAAACGATTGAAAAAAAGTAACCGATTTAATTCCTTTCAACTCAGCAATAATGATTGTTCTGGCCTTGTTTAAATGTTAAAATGCATTTTAGGATCTGTATTGTACAAACCTCGCCAAACTGCACTTTTAAATCTCTGTCGATGTTTCCCCTGTCTCATCTAACTCACCAGAAAGCAAATCAGCAAATTTCACAAAATGTCAAACTATTTCTTTAAGTTCAAGCTATGTCTCATAATGAGGTTGGACACCACCTAAAGAGTGTACGAGGTCCTGATGCATTCATGTCCTCTTTAGCTTCTGCTCTCTCTTTTTTTCCCTCTCTTTCTCAGAACGTTGCAGCCAGATATGGGGAAAAAGTCAAAGAACAAGACTACAGTGAAGAAAAAGACTCTCAACCCTGAATTCAATGAGGTACAACTTGACTCCTGTTCTACAAATAACCACAATACACCTAACAACTTATTTTCTTTACTGAGCTCAAGAGTATGTTCTGTAGTGTATCTGATGAGCATAGCAATTAAGAATACTTTTTGAAACATGAAACATTCCTTAATTGAATGTGTTCTCAGCATCAATCTGCATGTTTCATCTGAAAATCCATTAAGATACGAATTCAGTTTAGTTCGACTCGTATGTTAATTAATCATTGATATGAATATGCTCTTGTGTGCACCACCTGCACAGGAGTTTTCATATGAAGTTACCTTGGACCAGCTGGCAAAGAAAACCCTGGAGATCTCTGTGTGGGACTACGACTTGGGAATGACCAACGACTTCATAGGTAGGCTGAGAAAAAACTGAGGAGGGGAGGGAAGCTGCAGCAGCAACTGTGCAAGAGTGCTGGAATGAAAGCGGCGCAATTGCGAAAAACATTACAAACCAGGCCGAGCGTAGGCGGAGGGAGGAGTAAAGAAAAGAAATGCGGCGAGATGAGGGGTAATGATGAGGCTTGACGAGAACGATTTGAAAAAGCAAAGGAGAGTTTGAGTGGAGAAGGAAATAGAGATTCTTTAGAAATCAAAAAAGGATCCCCATCCTTCATGGACTTGGCACATCAGATCGCTGCTGCTTCTTCGTCAGACTGCTTAACAGCTTTGGCATGGCCTAATGTACATCATGGTAATGGGGCACATGGGAGCTTAGGGAGTGATGGGGAACTAGTGGTGAGGCACAGTGACAATGGATTACCACCCTGTGAGCCTGAAGGCCTTCAGATCAAAGCGTTTTACTCTGTCCAATGTGTGTGTACATGAGTGTGAGGCTGTGGGTGTGTTGTGTGGGAGACACCTAGTGTTTAGATAAGCCCAGTGAGCCATTAGCCCTGCTGGGAGAAAAGGCCACGAGTCTAACACACAGCTCCAGATAACGGCGATTCCCCTGACCATTATCATTACAGGTTTAGCTACATCAGCCTGCCAGTTGTGTTAATTGGGGCTGGGAGAAAAATGACACTGAGACAAAGAAGAATGGTGAAAACAAGTTGATAAAGAGGCCGAGCAAACATAATCCCAGGTCACTTGTAATAGAGTGAGAGCAATAACAAGCGGGCTAAAAGGCTTTGCTGAAGATATAGAGGATGGCATGGTAAAAGGTGAGATTTCAGAGATACAAGCAGGTTAAAACTGAACAGTGAGAATAAATGTGAGGGCAAAAGTACACAGGAAAACACAATGAATCAAGTGGATGACTTGTGGGAAAGATCGATGCACAAGGAGAGATGGGAAATTTCATCTTGACCATGAATCAAGCCAAAAACTCTGATTTTGAGTGAGCCGTGTTGTTGTCTTATCCCTCAAGTGGGAATGCTTGTTGGACTGTCGGTTTTTGGAAAGTTACTCAAATTGAGTGATGATCCGACAAGCACTTAGTTTGAAACATATGCTTTCAGGTCTACAGTTCTGCTATATATTTAGTTCACCGCATGTTCTTGTGTAACTTCTGTTTGGGTTGATTCAGGCAGCTGTGGAGCAGAGAGAACTATTGTGAAGGGTAAAAATATGCACACAGAGAACAGGGTTGAACCTGTGCAAGTGTCGCTGCACACCTGCTCGCCACCCGGAGTGTCAGCCTCGTTCTCGTCTGTATCACCTCCTCCGGCTCTGGTTCCTCATTCCTCTTCTGTCCCCAAACGTGTGTCAGGATGGCTGACCATTTTTCACTAGCAACCTGCAGGCTCAGAGAACGCTACATCGATCTCTGTTCGGAGGTGGTGGGAGTGCTGTGGGGGCGGATTTGACCAAGTGTTGTGCATGATTCTCCTATCGAAACTCTGTCAATAGGTTTTGACCTGCTCTCAGAGTCATATGTGTCTGTGCGTGAGAGGAAATGGAAGGAGGATGCAGGATAGGAGCCACTCAAAGGCCTGCTCCTCTCGTCGCAGAAGCAGCATCCCAGGCAGCGTTCAATGCCGAGCTCAGATGAGTCGCTGATCATCAAACAAGCCCTTATTTTCCTCGCTGCTGTAATTTTCCATCGCACTGATAGAATAGAAGCATTGCCAAAATACAGTGTTTAAAACTTCACGCTCCATTAACTGTGCAATCACAGCCACGGGAATGGATTCGCAATAACCTCTGTGGGACAACTGCCTGCGTCTCTCTGTTTTACAGTCCGCCTCTCCACCAATGGCACCGTCACCTCCGCTCATGTTCACCTGAGTCATTTCCTGCTTTCCATATTCCCCACATCCTTTTTCAAGAGATCTTTTGTTATCTAAATCTCTCTGTCTTGTAATTCCCCATCTTTTTTCTCTTTTTCTCTGCCTGGAGGAATTTGTCTCGAATGTCTGTTTACTTCCTTCTTTGCTCCCATGTCTGTCTGCCTGTCAAATATTAATGATCTTTATTGGCATGAATGTTGATGTACATTATTGCCGAAGGTCAATTACATTATTGAATAGATTTTAGAAAGAAATGTCTGTCAGTCTGTCCCATTTTCTGATGCCACTAGTGGTGCAAAGTAACAACATGTACTGTATGCCTACTCAAGTACCGCACTTCAGTTTTGAGGTACTTTGTACTTTATTTTACAATTTACATTTCATGCAAGTTTGTATTTCTACTCAACCACAGCCATCTACTTTTCAGGATGAGATTTTACTTGAAATCGAATGATAAACTTGCATTGTTAAAAATGAAAGGAAGTGGTTCTCGACTTTTTTGGCATGTGAAATCTTACAAACAAGTCGTGTCTAGTTGGGTCCCCTTGTCATGTCTTAGATGTCTATGAGTTGTTTGAAGTCCCACCAAAGACTGATGTCTTATGAAACTTCTCATATGGTGTCTTTAAAGCATCTCTGATAACGATGTATCAAACGATGACGTGAGAAAGAGATCTGCGGTGAACCCACAGAGAATTATCACCTGAATCTGCAGCTCGCCTTGGCTTTGCAGAGCTTTTGAGTTTAGCTCTTTGTTTAGCTGTCTGGCTGCAACAGTAAAATGCTACATGTGCATTGATGCATTAGTATTGGCAATTAGATAATGTACTACATTAGCCTTTCTTTCTTTAATTCCTATCCTTTATTCCTTTCTGTCTCCTTTCATTACCCTCCAATAATTCCCCATCACCTCCTAATTCTTCTTCTCTGTTTCTGCCCATCTGTTTGTAGGTGGAGTGGAGCTAGGTATCAATGCAAGCGGACAGAGACTCAGACACTGGTTCGACTGTCTCAAAAACAAAGGGAAGAAAGTGGAGTACTGGCATACGCTCACACAGCAAGGAGCCCCGAGCAGTGACAAACCTGACTAGATTACACAAGACATTCATGCATTGAAACACAGACACACACGGACACACACACACACACACACACACACATTTGTCTCAATGGAAGATGGCTGATAACAGAGACCAAGTAAAGCAGTAATGAGAGCAAAGGATAAAACATGCAATAATAATAATGTTGAAAATTATCATATAACGCCAATAATTACTCCACCAAGTATGAGTATAATATGATATTCATACTAATATTATTGATGGTAATAAGGTGTAAATTGAAAACGTTTTTTTTTTTTAAAGGTGAACCAAATTGTGACGATGTCTTCATGAAAGTGTTGACGTAACAAAACGATACTCACAAAATTGTGCTTTAAACCTTACTGTATTGTGGAAGTCGCTCATATTCTATCAGTCAAATTTACACCTAATGAAGAGATTTGAGATTAATGTACTCAAAATGTATTCAGTGAAAGGCACCAAAAGTATGTGCAACCTAGAGACTGATAATGTGGTATATAGTTATAGGAGAGGGAATGTTATGAAATGGTGATTCTGTACTGAGAAGTTTCTACTTTAGTGGTTGTTGATCCAATGCAAAACAACACACCGAATTATAAAGCACAAAATGATCCATTTGGTGGATTTTTACCTTCACCGTTTGTTTCAGTGTTCTTGTTCTTATGTCTTTCATTGTCTTTGTGACGGTGGCTTTCTATACACCCTCATTTCAGACATTAATGCGTCAGTATATGTGTGTGAATGTGTGAGCGTGTGTGCATGAGGGCTTTGAGAATATGAGTGCATACATTTTCTGTCTGTACAGTGTGTGTGTGTGTGTGTATATGTATTCACGTCATGCCCCATTCATAATGTCTCAATGCAACTTCAGAGCCACAGAGAGGTGTAGAAATAATAACAGTAGCGGTGGACTCAGGCTGTTTGAGGGGCAGGGTCGAAAAAAGTATAAAGAGCAGCAACATGCAGAAAGTTTTCAAGCATGTAGGGCGACCTATATGGCACTGCAACATGTCTTCTAAATTCGAAGGCCACCTTATTAAAGGGCACTTCAACATGTTTTCTCAACTGGAAGGGCACCATAAAAGGCACTTCATCATGTTTGATCTACCCTAGGGGCATCCAAGGGGGTACTTCTGCAGTGTGGTTTTTTTTTTTTTTTTCGGACAGAGGGCTCCAGTGAATAAAGGACATGAAAGACACATTCAAGACAGAACTCGTCTGGCGCCCCCACGACATCCCTCAGTGGTGTGAGCCTTCCTGGCTGGGGGACACTGAAGTTGCCAATGGTGTGTGTGCCATCTCTCTTTCCCATTGCCAGACGGTTATAGAGCAACTTTAAGAATGGGACATATCTTGATGTGTTACCTCTGGCCGCTCCTTTTGATTTTCCTGAGGAAAAGCTGAACGGATATTGCTTTTTGGAGGTGCCGTTTGTACCTTCGCTTCACTGCATCTTCATGCTCAAAGTGGGCTGGTACTCATCAGTACGCAGTACCAGCTCTTCTACATTTTACACTTTGGTACCATGACAAACAACGAAATATGTAAACATGTGGACTGCACTTAAACCTGGCCTTGGTCATTTTCAGATGGTAGTTGGCTATAGCTTCGACGTGACATTTTTTCAAGTTGCTTTCTTCATCTACTACCTCCAGCGCCCTTACTTAAACATTAACATCAGCAATATCTCGTCGTAGCTTATATGTTATTCACTGTAGAAATTCAGAATGTAATGTTTATTTTCTGATACAGGCTGATACACAAACCAACATGAGAGTAAGGGGAGTACTGGCACTTTTTCCAATTTTAACAGTGGTAGGATTAATGATTTATTTTGGTCCTCATTAGCAATTTTCTAAAACTAATGCACGTAACAGAGAAGAAATAGCAATAAGACCTGAATTTAAATGGAAAAACAAAACAAAAATGCTGACCGAAAAGGTGTAGGCTGACACTTATTTTACACCCCCTTTTTTACTTTTAATTCTAATAAGCAACTCTTACACTTCTAGGCTTTACTTCAAGCACTGGCTCCACCAGAGTCGGGAATGATGCAACATTTTTCTTTAAAAATGTCCCATAACATACCTTGTACACCCTCAGAAACTGTTCTTGAGATGATCTCAGAAGTTATGTGGCTGAAGTCTACATCAACCATTAGAGGGAGTCATTGCCGTGTTCAAAGTTGCATTCAGCCCATTACCTCTGACCTATTAGATATCGGGTCTATAGTGGCATGTATTTCATCCCATGGACGAGACACTGGGACTACCGTGTCTATGTCTGTGACATAGGATTACCGGCTGAGATAAAACTTTGCTGTTAGTAGAAATGTCCCCCCTCCTACATGTTAACCTCAGGAGGTAAAATGGGATTTCACCCTGCATGCATGGCAGCACGGAACAGTGGACGATCACAGGCTAGGATCCAAGATATTAAAAAACCCTCATGCATGTTATGCATCTAGAAACAAATCTTTGAACATCGATAGTACATGGGGGCTAGACTATCACTGAATTATATAAATGCCAGATAGGATATCAAATGGACTCCCCCCGGTTCATCTATCTCTACAGCTCTGGCTATACACTGGTTCACATTAGCACACCCACAGTCAGTCAGTGGCCTCTGGGAGTTTTTCTGACTGTTTAATCGATCCGGCTGCTCATATTCTTGGTGTCCTTCAACAACCTTGTGAATGTCTCATCGTTGATTGCAAAAAAGATGGATCCTTCAGTGGTGAATTTGGTTTAGAATAAAAAAGGGCTTGGGCATTATCGAAGCTTGAAAGTAAACCATGTGTAACAGTACATATTTTCTGTTAGTCCATAAATGACTTTAATGAGAGGGTTGTGCAAGGTGTATTCAGTACTTTCTCTATGCACATCAAAACTCCCAGCACGTTGGCAGTGAGATAATCAAACCAAAACAACATTATTATGTTATCCAGGCATCAAAGATGCATTTCTGGGAATACTCAGTCCTTTGATTGAGGCTAGGCTGAGTGACAGTGATCTAATAGAGTTCACATTTCAGGCTGGATGGTTGCTTATTCCTGTCTCTGGATCTGCTGGTTTTGTTTACAGTCACCGAATTTTCTGACTTGTCTATTGACCCCGCTTTGCTTATGTAATCATTTTATCTGCAATACAGCTGCATGTTTAGCAATCACTATCAGCTTGTATAATAGAGTGCAACCATGGCTGATCATTCTGAATGCTGGTGTGTTTACAGTCTATGCCATCAGTGTGTTTTTGTTTGTTTGTGAATACGATGATTCAGGGTATTTTTTGCTCAGTTGCTGTGCTTTAACAAGCAAGCTATTGCTTTAAGAAACAAAACCTTTACTGTCACAGATTTTGACACTTCGTCTTCCTTAAATTGATTACAGTTGTACTGATGCAGGAGGGCAGGGGCGATTGAGATGGGGAATTCACTACTGTAGTCCCTGTGTATTCAATGTCAATCACACAGTATGGCTGCCATCCTGTGGTGGGTTTGTGTAACTTCTTCGCAAAATAAATTGAAGTTGTTTCAGTGGTCGTCTGTCTTCCTTCGATGTGATCCTCTATTGCAGGGATTCCCAAAGTGGGGTGCGCGAACTGCCTCTAGGGGGTGCGCGAGAGGAAAAATGTAATGGCGGTGCAGTCCTGTCTCCTAAAAATGACGTTCCCCCAAAACTAAAATGCATTCTCAATTACGTTTTACCACGAACGTATTTTCTCCCTGATTACGTTTGTGTTTGACGTACAAATACGTTTCTCATCAACATATCTTTGCTGTACTCTAGTCTTTATTATTTTTCTGTGATCTGCCTCGCCTCTACCCCGCCACCCACGAGTTAATGACCCGCGGCCTGTTCCGAGGGCTGAAGACCTGACGATCGGGTGCCTCACGGCGGGGGCGGCTGGAGACCTCGCGTCCCAGCGCCAACGGGTGAGCGCCCGCCACTCGGAACCATAAAACCAAGTCCCGGATTTCACCCGGGGGACATTCTGGAGGTGAAGAAGAGTGAGTTTTACTCTCTGCAAGTAGACGAGCCTACAGATGTGGCCAATCTGGCCAATCGTCCGTTACCTTCGTAACGTTACGTCCGTTACCTTTTCGAAGGCACGGTGCAGGAAGAGTTTTTGTGTTTTTTATCTTGTAAACAAACGCCACGCGCGAGCAAACTGTTCTCTCATTCGTCCGATTTTTATGCGGCTCTGTTGTTTTTTTTTTTTAAGGTGTGTGTGTGTGGGGGGGGGGGGGGGGGGTTGGGGGTGCGTGAACCCGGTCGGGATGTAGAAGGGGGTGCGTGGCCTAAACAGTTTGGGAACCGCTGCTCTATTGTACTTCATTCTTCAAAAACATAAGACAGGCAGCATTTGCGTTGTGTTAATATGTGTTTATTCATCATCTTTGAAATCAAAACACATCCTGGCTTCGATATATGTTTTTGTGAGGGTCACTGCTCACTTTAGTACAGTAACTACTTGAAGCAATGCTGTTACTGAATTTATATTGTGCCAATATAACATATAATCTCTCTCTCTCATGGGTCGGTCACTCTGCCAATAAAGAGTGGCACATTGGCCCCGTCGCTCCACAGCAGCATGATGAAAGGCCGCATGGCAGTGAAGGAAGGGAAGGAGCGAGAGAACGACACAGCGGTGACGGCCCCGGCCTCAACTCCTTGTTCGGTCAGTGCGAGGAAGGCTCTGTGTCTGGCATCGTCCAGAATAACCCTCTCTTCTGAGTAGAGACCACACATGTTGGCACCCTCGAAGAGTGACGACAGTCCTGGTTGGGGGAACCGGGAGAAAAAAAGAGTGGAAAGGTGATAGTAAGGGAAAAAAGAAGGGGCGGAAGCAAAGTAATTGAATCAGACAGAGGGAGATCAAATAGCAGAAGGTATGGTTATTTCACAAATGACACTTAATTACTGAATGTCTACTGGCTGGAAGCTAAAGCTGAAAGCATAGGTGATTTTCAATTTGTGGTATTAATGAGCTGAATGAGTCTGACGGACAGAAAAGATCATGAAAGATGAACAAACCTAATTTCTTCATAAGTATGTTCATGTCTGGCTGGATATCCAATTTGATTTGGGGCAGAGTGACCTCGATATGCTGAGGAGGTGTTGTTTTAAATTGTTCTATCATTTGACGCACAGCCGTGTCCGTCATCCTTTCCTCCACCTGCTGCAGGTCAGTCACTTTGTTGGAGCGAGGTAGCAGGATGTAAAGACTGCTGTCACCCGTCAGGGCAAACCTTGCCACCTGCGGAAAAATAGAAGAGCAAGAGAATTAGCGACATTAATAGTAAGCAAAATGAACTATTAGCAGTTCATGTTTGCAATGTACTCATGAATGTACACACAACTTCCACTGGATTACTTTGATAGTGGAGAAAAGTTAAAACGTGATGATTCTCAAGCAAGTTCTGAAGTTATAAAGAGCTTCCTCCTCTTTGTTTTTAAAATGATATATACAAACTGTAAGTCTCGCCGACTATAAACACGTGTGTCTCGTGTCTGTGAAGTCAGATTTGATTGAGTAATGTCTCCGTGAAAGAGTGCACATTTTGACACAGTATCTTTGGCTCTCCTCACTGTTTGAAAACCTCCACTGTGTACAGTATGTGAATGGGTGGGTTAAGGTGTCTGTTGCTTACCTGTGCCTTTAGCTCAACTACATACGTCATAGCCGCCATGTATTTCTGGTGATAGAGGACAGACACCATCTCCAGATCACCATCCAGTTTTGTGAAAAGTCCTTTCCTGGGTTTCATATCATACTTGACCTTCCACTGACCTGACACACACAGACACATTCTTTATAAGCTTCCACCATTTCCTCATGCACATACACGCAACATAGGACACTGACCACTAAAGGTGACAGCGTTGAGCAGCATCAGCTGTGTACTGGCTGGCACGGAGTCGACCAAGTGTTTGATTTTATTGTTGGTCTTATTTGCCACCCAGCTGTTGATCATCTGTGTGTTGTCCTCGCTGGTTTCCAGCAGCCTGGTGGGCTCCGCTTCATAGAACTGGATGGACTGGTTGGTAAAGGATTCGCTGAGGTTCATTTCTGAGGAAGAGAACAGATAAATCATGATGAGCTGCGGAGATAGAGATCCTTTTATGAGCACTCAGAACCTCTGCATCTAGCTCTTTGACTGCAGAGGAGCCATTTTGTGAGCTTGTGATCGTAATACGTGGGTTATAGTAGATCTGAGAAGCCATCTGCAAGGAGCCGGCCAACTTCTCTCTCAGCTTCTTCATCTGGAGGTGAACACAGTGGAAGTCATGAGGCACACAGACAGCCCTCTCAATGGCTTTACGGGTGTCACCCCTTGCACCTGAACATGATGAAGAAAAGACAATATAGGAATGATATATACTGTACTTTAGAGTGATGTTGAAGGCTGCAGGTTATGCATTTAACATAAGTAGAGAAAAACTCCAGTGACATTTCAAAGTGATTAACATTTTTATGTAACTTCCAAGACAATGATTCCTTTTGCTAAGATTCATCCTTGTTAGACCAAAGAATCTTCAAGGATATTGGTGGTGTTCTATGTTTTTTATATTCTCAAATTCCATGAAAACATGAATGTATGAATGTATACATATTTGACAAAACATAAAACAAGTACTACCGTTGGGCTATGTAGTTTTGAACATTTGGAGGAAATTGTGTAGGGTTTGGTGCAATTTCTGTCAGCAGGATGGTGTATGGGATCAACCGAAAGTAATCTACAGTGCCCACATTCGTCGTGATGAAGCAACACATCACACTTTGCAACAGTGTGGCTCATTAATGTGTTGCTAAAAGTGGAGGTCTGTGGCACAGAGGAATAAGCTATATCAGAATTTTGACGCCAAGACAATACTTCAACTCATTGTTGGTTTTAGTCTTTTCATGGGAATTGTTGAAAATAAAAAATAAAACTTTTAGAGTATACAAGAATAATGATTTATCATTATGTATCATTATGTTGTTTCAAAATAAAAAATGAGGACCTGCTTCCTTTGTCTTACCTAACAACAAATGGGACAGCATCCCGCTGATACTGATAGGAGAGAAGAGCAAGTTGCTGGAGGGTTGTGATTCTCTGAGGTAAGAATACAGCTTCATGGAAAACTCTGTGATGGATTCCTGCAACATGGGTTCCCCTGTGCGATCGTTCTCGTCCTGGCAGGCCTCCCACGCTGTGGTGAAGCTGCTGCAGGAGGGAGGAACAGCGCTAGGAGGAACTGAAAGAAAGTTAAGCAGATGGTTAAATGTACCTGTTTTTTTTTTATTAATAAGAAAAAATGACCTTATTTCATTTCATTTTAGGTATATAGAAAAGGTTGTCAAACCTACCTTCAACAATGATATATACAGAGCTCAGCTTCTCTCCCTCAGCAGATTGACATGTGTAATTTCCAGCATCCTCCATGACAATGTCTCTGATGATGATGGTCTGATCATGGTCGAGTGGATAAAGCTGCTCCACTCTATTATGTTCAGCTGTCGGATCGTCTTCAAGGTGCAACTGTTTCCTCTTACCTGTCTCTTTGAACCAAAGTGCATTGGCCTTGACTTGGTTGGAAGGTGGGAAATGGCACGGGAGGTGAGGAGTAAAGCCCTCGATTACCTTGATGGTATAGGTAACAAATGCTGAAAAGAAATGCACAAAGTCTTTTAGAGTCGAGCATATTGCTGAATGTTAGATATGTAAATTTGATATATATATTAGAGTCAAAATGTTCCATAAAGGTAAAAGAGTAGTGTGCATCTATGATCTTCACCATCAACTGTAACGTGGTATGTCCTTATCATCTCCATGTCGTTCTTTTTTATCAAACACAAGTACTCGCCCTCGTTGGCAGCAGTAACAGGGGATATAGAGAGATACAAGCCATCTTGTTTAACTCGAGGCCAGCCAGGCGACTGAGCACTGACATGTACAGCTTCCCCTGCATTAAGAAAAGATCAAACTGAATACATACATAACTGTGTACTTTTGCAAAACAGTGACAATAGTGGTGGTAGTTACAAAATATATAAAGACCATTGAATTCCCAGGTGATGGCCGCTCCAGTGAGGTCAGTTTGAAATGAAAGACAGGGCAGCTCCAGAGAGGAACCAGGTACCACTCGGAGATCTATGCATGAAGAAAGCTAAGTAGAAAGACGGAGTTCAAACATGTGAGGGAAAGTTGATGAATTCAAGAGGCAAGAAGGATGAGGTTTAAGCACTTTGGTCAATATTTTATAGAGAAGATAATGGTAAACATTCAACCAGAGCGACTGTATAAGGAGCTTATTCTACATTATTCTACTAAGTTTACCTCATAATTGAGCATCAGCACGAGGCAAAGTACAGCCTGTAGTTTCATCTAAAGCGGAAAACGGAGCAAAGGGAGTAAATTGAAATTGGCAAATTGCTGAAGTTGTTTTGCAAGTGAGGATTTCAAACTGAATATGGCACCAAGCCGGGCAGAAGATCAACAATGTGGTGCAATCTGTGAAACATGTTGAAACACTATTGAAACTTTTGAAACTGTAATCATTTAGCTACAGTTTAGATTTGCATTAAATACACCATTGCCAGAGATTAATCCCAAGAAAACTTCAGAAGATAAATAACAAAAATAATGTATCATACACTGTACGAAATATTGCTTCTGTTCATTGCATAATCAACAACAAAAGTCAGAGAAACATTAAAAACTCACACCTTGAATTTCCAAATGTATCCAAATTCAGTGACCAGTTGTTTTTTTACCCGCGATATTTCTGCCACACCCGACACTGTTCACTCCATCTACCACCTCTAACGGTCTGCTCCTCAAAGCTGCAACCATCAATGACTAATCTGGTGCTTATTGGTTTAGAGATGTTTGTTTGCATAATGCAGGTCTTCTGACTTACTGGAAATCCCATGATTCCACATGTTGGCAACACAATCAAGTGGGACAATTTATGCTCCTGTTTGGCATTCATTGCATTGAAATATATAGTATTTTATTACTTAATATATCAGTACTTAAGTCCAGGTATTTTTTATCATCAATCATAACTGCTCATCTTGACATGTGAAACATATTCATTAGTAGTTGGCGGTAAGTTTCACTTTGGCTCATTTCCAATTATCAGAATGTTTTTGCCTGAAGTGTTTCACAAAATTTGATTTTGCTAAAGGTTGCATTACTATATACGGACAATAGCGTAGTGGGAGAAAAACAAGCTGAGTGTCTTCTAATTGGCAGAAAACAATGTTCCCACATTTGTGGACAACAATCATAACGTATCATTGAAGTGCCAAATTGATGGAGGCAGAGTGACAATAAGTGTTTTAATGGGATCATTAAATTAATTAGTACATTTTTAAGTACAGTTTGTTGGGGAGTATTGGTATTGTTAAGAGGACAGCTGGAGGGACTTCAGTCAATTTGATTTACCACTAAGTATAGCAGCTGTCAGTTACTTTTCAGCGATTTCCTTTTGTTTATACATTTAAGAGACTTACCAAATAACATAATAACCATCCCTGAAGTCTTGCCCATTTAACAACTAAATTAAGAGACAACTTGACTTGTGTCATTTCTAGGGTGGTTTTATCCCTAAAGACTCCTTAAACCAAGCATTTTTATGTATCTAGTAAGAACACTTTTGTGACGTTAAATCATTCCAATGAAGGGTACTAACAAGTCTTTTCATGCATTGGTGGAATGTAACTAAGTGCACTTGAGAGGGAAATACTCTACCTTTTATTCCGGTACATTTATTTTATAGATTTAGTAACTAGTTCCTACAGATTAATACTTTTGTATGAAAAACATACAAAGATCTTATAAAATATGGTGTATTGTTATCAATTCAACTAATCTACCAAACAATATATATAGAAGTAGCTGAAACAATCAGTTGATTAATCAGCAAGCCAATTGATAAAAACTATTTTGATCATTGTTTTTCATGTAAAAAATGCATTTCATGGATTCAGATTATCAAATGTGAGGATTTGCTGCTTTTCCTTTTCATAGTTTAATAATTTTAATTCATTTTGAATTTGGACTATTGGTCCTTAAATTATTCTCATAACAAGCATTTTGAGGATAAGTAAGTCAATATTTTCTGAAATTGTCTGAAAACAGTGAAATGATGCTTACACATTGATGCACATTCTCAAATTATATAATCGCAGCCTATAACAGTAACATAAGCCATTTTTCTACATGAAGTACTTTGTATTTTTTTTGTGTGGGATTAGTACTTGTATACTTATACCACAGATACTGCCTATACTTCTACTCTACCAGTGAGTGTCGATCGACAACCCGACACTCGACTAAGTGACTCCTCAAAGAGAGCGTTGGGCGGATTCAGACATGAGCAATCGATAGCCGGGTTTTTAAAAATAGAACGAGACGCTCAAAACTTTTGCAAAATCTTGTATCGCTCTGCTCTCGAGATCAAAAGTGCCAGGAAGACTTGGAAGATAATTCCCAGAGTGTACAAGTATGTGACCTGTGTCTTCACAACGTGGAGTCGGGTTCAGCCTTGCCGGAGAAAAAGTTTACTTCAGACAGTGAGTCTTCCTCCTGGTCATCTGATCGACTAGCGGAAAGAGCACAAACAATGGCCAGTTAGCTGCTGGTTCATTTTAGTTAACTTCGGTCCAGTCTGCTAAAATATGTAGTCCGAGTCGAGGCAGTACTGTATATTTTTCCTGACTGTATGGCTACATTCGCCCTTTTAGCGTCGTAAACATTAGTTAACGCTAAGTTATATTGCATAGAGGTGATGTGGGACGCCAGACTATTTATTTGTGCGTAACACTTAACGTCACAGCCCAGGCATGTGAGCGCGTATATAAGAAATGCATGAGCAAAAATGACCCGTCACTTAATAACAACTTAACTACCACAAAATGTTTCCCCAAGGTGTGAGCACGCGCACTGTGAGTAGCACTGATCTTTACTCTGAACCAACAGTGAGCACCAAGCCACAGGCCCTCAGCGTGTAAAAGGCTATCACCATGGCCACGCAGTTTAGTATCGATGATGCCTTTGCGTTGGAGGGAGACGAGGAGGGAGCTGTGTCTGATGGAGAGGCGGAGGGATGGAAGGGCAGAGACAACGACAGAGAAGGAGGAGAGATGACATTTGGTCCTCTAACTTTCTCCAAACCTCAGACTCATCCCTCTCCTGCTGCTGCTGCCGGCTCCCCTGAACACAGTAACCTAAAATATCAGGTACACTTTCAACTACTATAAAAAATTATCACAATGAATAAATGATTTACTTTAAACTGCTGCTCTCTTATTATCTGTGCTGCGTCTTTAGAATCTGGAAAATGAAGACGTCTTGGGCAGCAATGGCAATTCCTCCTTCAATAATTTCTTTAAAATCAGGTGGGTCCTACAGGTGGAACGTTTGATCGTAGACCACCATGTGCTTTGAAAAGTGAGATAAAGTCTGTTCCTGCTCTCTCTCCACAGCGACCCGGCCACTCTGTCTTACTGCAGCTCCCAGTGGTCCTTCAGCACCTTGAGTTCAGTCACACAGCTGTCTGCACACTGCTGCGGGTGAGAACACACACACACACACACACACATACACACACAGATAAACATATTTACTTTAAAGAATATTTTCACAGGTGGGTGTCCCATCCGCTGGTGAAGAAAAACAGAAGAGTTGTTTTCGCTTCATTCCTTCTCCTCATCACTGGAGTTGGTGAGTTGTTTACTCATTACGTGTAAAATATACAACCAGAATGATTTTGCTGCGATAAATGCTAAATTCAAAGAGGAATACCTTCATTTTAATTATTCGGTCTTATGCTCCTGTTTTGCTCACATTTTCACAGCTTTGTCCTCATGAATATTCTAATGTCACATGAATAAAGTATTTGCATAATAGCTCTGACCCTTTTAAGAGTAGTTACTTGAAATGTACAGAAGATGGTTCAGGAAATAAAAATGTGTTATCTATTTCTTCTTCTTGGATGAAGTAGATCATATGACTAAATGACTAAAATGTGAAATATTTAAATGGCACAGAAAGTTAGAGATTAAAAGGTAGTTTGTTCAGTGTTGTGTCAGTCAGGGACATGTTTGGCACACTGAACTTTGTACCCTTGTTGATTCTCTCTCTGTAACACATTTTGTTCTAACTAGTAATCTAATGAAAAGAAGAAGTATGTCATTTATATATATATATATAAATGAGATCACTGATGTACTTTTTGTATTGTTTCATTTTAGCTCTTATTTTCACGGGTGTTGTCATACAGCTGAATCCAAATGCAGGTAAGGAAAAAAGGAAAATAAACTATTTTAGTGTCCAGAAATGACACAATAAATCACTGTCCAGATGCAAGGTTATTTTTATAGTTATAGTTTTCCCTAAATCATCAGAAAGCTGTAGATTGTTGTATGAGCTGATACAGATGCTGAAAAGCTGTGTATGAAACAAATATTTCTTGAAACAAATAACCAACAAATTAAACCAAAATACTAACTCACAAACACAAAACAAGTGAATAAATGGGACAGTTGGGCCTAAGATGTACCAGCTGTATTCAGCACAGTACACAAACTACAGTTGTAGTTTGCAACAGCGTCAGGACCTATTAAATAAGATACTTTAAAAGAAAGAGAGAAATAAAAAAGATAGATACTTTACAAGGTTGTCTGTAGGAATACTTTTCAAGTGGCAGAAAAAAAAAGTAAAACTAAAGTTGCCAGTTTTCTTTTTTAGTTAATGTCACCCTGAATGAATGGAGGAAATAGATAATGTGAATAACTCTTTGCGACCAGTATAGTACATTTTTTGATTCTTTTAAAAAGGAATGTTTTGACATTTGGGGAATTTGAACCTTTAGTTTTTGTATGGATTAAACAAGTTAATCATTGAACTTCAGACTGATTCTATTAGCTTTGGACGGAGCCAGGCTAGCTCTTTCCAGTGCCAAGCTAAGCGAACAGTCTCATGGCTGTAACGTCATATTGAGCGTACAGACATGAGAGTGGTATCGATCCTCTCATCCACCTCCTGGCAACAAAGCAAATACGCATAGTTCCCAAAATGTTGTGTGGTTTCATTGACTCGAGTTGGTGACTGTCTTTTTACTGTATTGTAACTAATAAAACGGTCCTTACAGGTGTTTCAAGTGCTATTTTCTTTGTACCTGGATTTCTCCTCTTCATCCCTGGAGGTAAATTGATCCATTGTTTCCAAGAGTTTTTGTTTTGCTTGGCCTTAGCCTGTACCAGTAAATGCATGCCTTGTTTTGTTGGTATTAACAATGTCATAACCTGTATTTCCTATAGTGTACCATGTGATATACATCAGCTGTGCTGTCCGGGGAAGGAGAGGCTTCAAATTGTTCTACCTACCCTATTTTGAAAAATGACATTTCACGAGACACTACATTTCACTACATTTATTTCTTTGCTATCTTAAAATGAATTGTATTGTGTCACTTGTAACAAAACATGTGTTGTCACATGGTTGTTTTTTCTTGTCATTGTAATGACCACTACTAATTCAACCACTCAGTGCCTCGACTATGTTTCCGCCACATGAACTGATATTGCTGTATTTGTACACAAAAAAGAAGGAGATTGGTCCTGCCTGTGTTTTCTATGTCGTGTGAATAATGACTGTGAAATTACAATAACACTTTTGTATATTTGAATTTGTGCCAGTTGAGATTTTTTCCAATCAAGGGCAAAGTTACCATATGCCTTTAAAACAAACTATACTACAATTTTTCTGACATAAAACACTATGACTTTAAAGGCCATACTATAGGATGACATTTTTCATGACATGTATATTATACCATGACTTTGTCCACGGCAAAAGGTGCAACCATGATCCAAGGTGTAACCCCGATCCATGGAAACCTGTGAGGGGAGAAAGCACAAAGACTCTGGTGAAGAAGCCAAATTAGTAACATGCATTCATGGGACATGACAACGTACAGAGGGAGAGGAGGATTAGAGTGTACCCTAGGAAGTCCCCCCACCCGTCTAGGCCTACAGCAGCATAACTAGAGACTGCTCCAAGACAAGCCTGAGCCGGCCATAAGCGTTATAAAAGACGAAGGTCTTAAGCTTATTCTTATTCTTCAATTTCGAGAAGGTGTCTGCCTCCCGTGCTGAAACTGGGAGCTGGTTCCATCAGAGAGAAGTTTGATAGCTGATGGCGCATAAGTGGCAAAGCATCAACATTGTGTAAGATGCAGTCACAACACTTTACAGGTGTGAAGTTGAGATCAGAAGATGTGTGGTCGGAGCAAGGGAGACAATCAACTGTTAATTACTTTATTTTAGATATCTAGCAGCGGTTTCTGGCCTATTTAAATTGCAGGAGTCAAACCAGCACTCTTTTTCGCAGTGGCAAGGTGTGGAAAAATTGAGGAAGCCAAGAGATGCACGAACTCTAAAATATTAGGAATAAATTAGATATTTAGCCTGCTGGTATTCTACAATAGTCAAAATCAATCGATTCAGATTTGAAGTAAACTGATTGTGATAACAAAACGGTGTGGAATTTAGACGGCAGATTTAGGTTTACATAAAATAAGAGACAGTGCATCATATAGCGTACTAGTACTTGATTCGTTATGTATATTTTCATGACACTTTTGTGTCTGTTGTTATTGTAGTGAGGCACTCGCGCAGGCTACGTCTAGAGGGCGCTCTGAGGCGCAGAGGGACGTCCCACGAAACGACTCGGTTGGTGGCTTCGGCAAACATCGTCATCTCTCGTTAATTGAGACTCGGTCAAGGATGGAGGAAGAGGCACGCAAGCTTCTCGAGGAAGGAATAGTAAAGAAACTGATAAGTCCTGGTAAAGGAGAGCTATCGACCTTTCCCAATGGAACAAAGGTAAAACTACAGTGTGTCGACGGTTGGAACTGCCCAGTCCAGTCCGCTGAATTAGTTTAAGAAATGCGATGAAGCACTTTAGCTAATGCTACCACTAGCTAGCTAACACAGCAGACTGTCAGATAGATGTTAATGTGAACGTTACAGCAAACCTAATGCGCGTGTACACAGATAACGCTGACAAGCTTGTGAGCTTTGCGCCCTTTGTGGTTGTACAACGTTAGATTTGTTTGCGGCTGCAATTTGTTTTTAGCCGGTTTACATTTTTTTTTTCTTTTTTTTTTTCATCTGATGGAAACACAGGGGGTGGGACAGGATGGCATGTGTTTATGAATGCTGATTGGTCGGCAGACCACATCAATCATTTTTCCTTTGTTGTGATTGGTCAGAATATGATGACTCTCT
This sequence comes from Melanostigma gelatinosum, assembly GCF_949748355.1. Classification (NCBI taxonomy): domain Eukaryota; kingdom Metazoa; phylum Chordata; class Actinopteri; order Perciformes; family Zoarcidae; genus Melanostigma; species Melanostigma gelatinosum. The sequence goes on along the minus strand of NC_136644.1, from coordinate 15,671,426 downwards.
CCAGGCCTGTCTGATCCGTACAGATTGCTCTTTTGTTTCTAGTAAACAAGCAGAATCGAATGCATCGCGTGTCCTTTAAAAAGTGTATTGCATTCACAACCGTTATTTTAACCGGATAGTTCTGTTGAGCAGTGTGCTGTGTGTGTAATGTTGTCCGTGTTTACGTCCCATCTTTGTTTACCAGGTGGTCTTCCACTACCGCACTAGCCTGTGTGATGGCAAAGTGCTGGATGACTCCAGAACCATGGGGGGCCGCAGCAAACCCATGGAGCTCATCTTGGGCAAGAAGTTTAAACTAGCTGTGTGGGAGAGAGTGGTCATCACCATGAAACAAGGCGAAGTTGCAGAATTCACCTGTGACAATAAGGTCAGTGAGCTGGACATTTGGGATGAAGTGGCAATCTTGTTCTTTCTGTGTGCATTTACCAATTCTGTTCACCCGTCAGCACACGGCACTATATCCGCTCGTGTCCCAGTCCCTGAGAAACATCAGTGCTGGTAAGGACCCCCTGGAAGGCCAGAGGCACTGCTGCGGCATTGCTCAGATCCACTCCCACCACTCTCTGGGGCACAAGGACCTGGATCAGCTTCAGGCCAGTCAGCAGCCTCTCGTCTTCAGCATCGAGCTGCTGGAGGTGAGCCCACAGTTTAATATTAATGGTGCTCATTTTATTGGGTTGCATTCAGGTTTACAAACTCAAACTGTGTTGTTTTATTTATTTTTTCTATTGTATCACCAACACAATACCTAAGTTTTGGTCCCAATACCCTTTTTTATAATATCTTACTTTGACATATATAAACCTTTTTTTTCCAAACCATTTTTTGTGGAAAAAAAGAAGCAAAAGTTCTCACAAATCAAGTGTGAAATCAAAGTTGTTCCATATGCATGAGGGTGACAACAACATATTATAAACACCTATCGATATCATGTAGTCCAATATGACACCCCTTTGGTCTCAATTGTTGTAACACAATTTAAGCAAAAGCTGAAATGTATAAGGCTTATTCCTAAGACACGATTCCTAGGCACGGATATTGTAATGAATTGCATTCGACTGTAGATGTGCATCTAATAAACTTCTAATGTAATTTATATGTACAATAAAGAGTTGCAATTTGCCTCACACAACTACAGTTATATTCCCCTACAGTGTGAGCTCCCACTGCCACTGATCTTCTCTCTTTTCCTCTGCTCAGGTTCTGACTCCAGGATCGTTCCAGCTTGACGTGTGGGCCATGACAGACGAAGAGAAACTCGAGCTCGTGCCTCAGATCCATGAGGAGGGCAACATGCTTTTCAAAAAGGGCCAAATTAAGGAAGCCACAGAGAAGTACTACAATGGCATTGCCTGCCTCAAAAATCTACAGATGAAGGTTCGAGCACAGTTAAATACGAGCTAATAAAGATCAGATCAGATCTGGTTTTTATAATATACCATTATAATATACCAGTATAAACACTGAAATATGCAATAAAATGCATTCTGTAACTCCTCTCTGTGACTTTGGTCTCGCCTTTCAGGAGCACCCTGGTGACGAAGTATGGGTGAAGTTGGACCACATGATAACACCACTGCTCCTCAACTACTGCCAGTGCAAGCTACTCCAGGGCCAGTACTACGAAGTCATCGAACACTGCACATCCATAGTCTTCAAATATGAGGGTAAGGCTTTGTTGTTGGTGCTGTACATGCTAGATTGATTCAAATGTAATGAAGCTTAAACAACTAAGTTTTTTCAGGGTTTATGAGTCTGCCACACGAGTGTACTGTACAGGGATGGCTAAATCATGTGGCCAAAAGACTCCTCCTTTAAATTGCATGATTTTATTAACTTACCATTATTCAACCGTTTAAAACAAGTTGGGAAGAATGTGAAGTCATCGAACCTGCTTTTGCTACCATGCTACGTGACTTGGGGGTGTGTTCATAGCATTTCCATAGCATAACCCGAGAGCACCTTGTTCAAAGTACTCTTATCTATAAACTACCATCTGAAAGTTATTATGATCCTGAACATAACATCACAACATATCTGTTTTAGGGAGCTCTGACAGCCTATAGCTTATTTTAAGATTAGGGAAAGTATGAGAATGTTGAAATCATTTTACAGGACATTTGACTTTTTTCTGTAATTTTTCATGCTGTTTTCCAGGATGCGTAGGAGCTCTGATTTATGTGCAAATTAAGAATTTGTATACATTATTTTTTTTGTGTCCCCCTTCCTAACAGACAACGTGAAGGCCTTCTACAAGCGAGCTAAGGCCCACGCTGCAGTGTGGAATGAGACGGAGGCCCGAGCAGACTTTGACAAGGTGTTGGAGCTGGACCCCTCTCTGGGACCGTCTATCGCCAAGGAGCTGAAGACCATGGAGGAGAAGATCCGCACCAAAGAGAAAGAGGAAAAGGGTCGCTACAAAGACCTATTCAACTACAACGCAACACCAGCCACTGCCACTACAGTCAGTCTACCTCGAGTTTTATTTCTGTAAACTCTTATCTGTCCCCTGGATATTCATATGAAGCTCATTTGTCATAACATAATGCAGAAATTCAAAGAAGTGTCTGCTCTTCTGTCCTCACAGGGTTGAATCTCACAGTGGGTTGGAACAAGAGGATGCCTGTGAATTTCAAAAGAGGAGGAGGAAACCGCGCTGACTGGTGTTTTAAGTTTTTAATCCATGCATCCGAGCCGAATACTGTTGCCACTCAGCCCTCCATGGAACACGCAAACATATTCTCACAGGAGTCCGGTCATACACGCAAAGCCATGCGCGCATATATATATATATATATATATATATATATATATATATATATATATATATATATATATATATATATATATATATATATATATATATATACACTAAGGTGCAATTTGCATTCCTGCCTTACTCCCTCTATCAAAGTAATATTCAGCCCTTGATTAAGGCAGGCTGACATAACCATAGGTATGTACTGGCTAACGGCATCATTATTTTAGGGCGTCATAGTTTTCTAAAGTAAACTCTTTTCTTTACTTAGCCCGCTACTACCTACACCATGTTATCTGTAGCAACATTTTTCACAGGATTTGCTGCAAAGATTTTTTCTTTTTTTTCTTAGAAATGAGTAGTTTAAGCATTTTATGTTGTCTTGCTTTCTCTGAAATATGTGCAGCGCTGATAATCCTAACATTACTAATTTTAGGAGCGATTACAATGGATTCCCGATACCATGGAATACTTTTTTTCTGTGCACAAGGAACGTCATGTACTCACATCCACACCTCTGCCTTCCACGCCAGACCCGCTCTTCCTTCTAACAGCGGAAGCACTGGAGTAAGCAGCAGACCGTTCTCCTGGTAGATGCGACTGGGAAACCAAGCTGTCTTGTGACAATCATTCTACAACACGCATGGACTTGTCTTTGCTTTCTCCTTTGTACTCATTTCATATATATATGTAAGACCTATATCATCATATAGTTTTTGTCACGATGTACTCAACAAAGCCCTTACTATCTCCTTCACTTGCTCATAAAGAGCTTCTCATCTCTCTTCTTGTGAAGCAGCTGGTTAGTTAGGCCGTGAAACGTTATTGAGGTTGTGATAAATGTAAATGACAATAAATTTGTGTTTATCCCCCGGTTTTGCATTTTACGTCAATATATTTGTGACATGCACACACGTGATTTGTAACGGAACAGTTTGCATCGCATCCTAGAGTAAAAGATGTTCAAAATATTTTAAAAAGAGCTCAATAAGGAAAAGGCCCTTTTTACAGCAGACATTTTGACATGTCACAGCAA